>NW_026900854.1:0-228918 GCF_033783945.1 Neopsephotus bourkii
TTTGTATCCCCGACTCCAAAAGCCAAGGGGTTGACCTCGAGTCTCCCCTGGAGCTTTCTGCCAGAGGCTCCAGGTAGGGCTATTCTCCCCAGCCGCTGTGTAGATTTTTTACATCTGGCCTGGTCCGAACTTGTCCAAGGGCCACTGCATGAGCTATCTCACGTTTAATTTGCTCAAAGGCTTGTTGTTGCTCAGGGCCCCATTTAAAATCATTCTTCTTATGGGTCATATAATAGAGAGGGCTTACAATCAAACTGTAATTTGGGATGTGCAGTCTCCAGAACCCCACTGCACCCAAGAAAGCTTGTGTTTCTTTCTTATTAGTTGGTGGAGACATTGCTGTTATCTTGTTGATTACATCTTCTTCTTCTTCTTGCTGGGGGTGGTGTAGCTGCTGTGCTTGGAGCTGGAGTAGCTGCACTGACTGTTGCTTTGCCCTCAGATCCAGTGACATTTTTTTCCTTTTCAAGGTGCTGGGCATTGAACATGGCCCTGTAAGCATAGGCCAGGCCCCAGCATGTTGTCCGTCTCTGGTATGGCCAGAATTACCACACACCTCATTTAAGTGTTTTACTAATTCTTCTGGATTTTGCAGTTGTTCAGTGCTGAAATTCCAAAGTACTGGAGGGGCCCACTGACCTGGATACTTGCCCATACTGTCCCACACACCCTGCCACTCATGACTGTCCAGCCTCAGAGAAAATCTCTTGGTCCTCCTACATTGTCGTTTAACCCCAGACAAGACCCAAACCTGACTCTGCTTAACTTTTGAAAACAGACGAAATAGTCGTGGGCAAAATACACTCTGTATGCGTGCCAACATGGTGATCCCCATCACAATCAGCAAACAAGTCTCAACAGCATTAAAATGCCATTCAAAAACTTCAAAACTCTCAAATGATGCTGTAAATGCTTGGGGGGGGATGGACTGGGAGGGTAAAAGAATGTCTCCTTCACAGGTTGACCACCCGAGAAGGAGAAAAAAGATGTGTAATTGCTAAACACTTTTATTATATACCTTCCAAAGTATAAAGGTGGTGACTATACTGGGAACATAAGCCAGATCAGTTTCATGATCAATGATTCTATTGTATTACAAGTCATTACCATAAAGTACTGTCGTGGTTTAACGCACAGCCAGACAGCTTGTTACCCACTCCCCCCCCCTTCTTGCCCTCCCCCTACTCCTGGGGGAACGGAGAGGAGAATCAAAAAGAAATGCAACTCCCACGGGTTGAGATAAGAACAGTTTACTAACTAAGGTATAACACAAATCACCACTGCTACCACCAACGACAACAATGATAAGAGAAAACAGCAAAGGAAAGGAGTACAATACCACGCGCCGAACCACCAGTCTGACCCGGCCGACCCCCTCTCCTTCCGGGTCCCTCCCAGTTCCCCCCTCGGCATGACGTGCTGTGGTATGGAATACCTCTTTGGTCAGTTTGGGTCAGGTGTCCTGTCTCTGCTTCCTCCCGGCCTCCCCTCCTCCCTGGCAGAGCATGAGACTCACAAAGTCCTTGGCCAAACCAAAACATCATTTTTATCAGCTTTGTTCCCAGCCCGAAAGTCAAAACACAGCACTGCACCAGCTACCAAGAAGGAGAAAAAATGACTGCTGCTGCTAAACCCAGGACAAGTACAATGAGACAAAAACCTTAGCCCAAGCCCCACACTTGAAAAACACTAATACAGCAAATACCGGCTCGAAGTAAGGTATGATATACTGAAACTGTGAGATCAAGAGGAACGACTTTGAGAGCCAATAAATCAGCATTGTGATGAGTAACTATTAATCCCGTCAGATCTGTCGTTATCTCAACCCCTTTGTGCCCCACGTTGGAAGCCAGAAAGAACTGTCGTGGTTTAAACCCAGCCAGACAGCTTGTGCACTCACTCCCAGTGAGTGGTGCTGGGCTGGAAGCCGTCGAGGCTCACGTCGCCCCGCCCTTCCCCGCTCCCGGAGGGATGGGGAGGAGAATCGAAAGAATGCAACTCCTAAGGGTTGAGATAAGAACAGTCCAGCAACCAATGTACAACACAAATCACCACCGCTACTACCACCACCAACAATGATAAGAGATAATAAGAAGGGAAAAGAGTACAATACCACCCGCCGAATGAGTCCGACCCAGCAGACCCCCTGTCCTTCCGGGTAACTCCCAGTGCTGTAGTATGGAACACCTCTTTGGTCAGTGTGGGTCAAGTGTCCTGTCTCTGCTTCCTCCCGGCTTCCCTTCCTCCCTGGCAGAGCATGAGGCTCACAAAGTCCTTGGCCAAACCAAAACATCATTTTTATCAGCTCTGTTCCCAGCCTGAAAGTCAAAACACAGGACTTGCACCAGGTACCAAGAAAGAGAAAAAATGACTGCTACTGCTAAACCCAGGACACCTGGGGAACTACAGACCAGTCACTCTGGCAAAATCTTGGAGCAGATTCTCCTGGAAGGCATGCTAAGGCACATGAAAATCAACAAGGTGGTTGGTGATAGCCAGCATGGTTTCACTAAGGGGAAATCCTGCCTGACCAATTTGATGACTTTCTATGGTGGGGCTATGGAACTGACGGGCAGCGGTAGAGTAGTTGATGTCATCAACCTGGACTTGTGCAAAGCATTCAACATTGTCCCGCATGACATCCTTGTCTCTAAATTGGAGAGACATCAACTTGATAGATGGACCACGTGGTGGATAAAGAACTGGCTGGCTGGCCACACACAGAGTTGTGGTCAATGGCTCAACGTCCAGCTGGAGACCAGTAATGAGTGGTGTCCCTCAGGAGATCAGTGTTGGGACTGGCCATCTTCAACATCTTTGCTGGTGACATGGACAGCAGGATTGAGTACACCCTCAGCAAGTTTGCCAATGACACAAGCTGTGTGGCTTGGTTGATACGCTGGAGGGAAGGAATGCCATCCAGAGGGACCTTGACATGCTTGTGAGGTGGACTGACACCAGCCTTATGAAATTTAACTATGCCAAACTGGTATGAGCATCTACTGCGTGTGCTTCAAAGGCTGCCAGAAGTGATGAAGATCATTGGAATAAGTAAACGACCCTCAGAGACCACCACCACAATTCTGTACGCATGCGGGGAACTCTCTGGAAAATGATGTAATCCATATGTAGCCTCATGAATATGTATGTATGCCCAGGGGCTATAGAAGGACAGCTTGTGGGGCAATTAGAGAGATACACGCTAGGTGGAGTTATCCCCCGTGTCTCCCGGCGCCGTAATAAAGAATACCTGCTTGTCAGCTTGACAACTTTGTTGCCAAGTTTGTTCCTGGAGTTTTCTCTGAATCACAAGTGCAAGGTCCTACACTTGGGTCGGAGCAATCTCAGGCACAGCTACAGGTTGGGCAGAGAAGAGATTCAGAGCAGCCCTGCGGAGAAGGACTTGGGGTATTGGTCGATGAGAAAATGAACATGAGCCAGCAGTGTGCGCTCCCAGCCCAGAAGGCCAACCGTATCCTGGGCTGCATTGAAGGGATTGTGACCAGCAGGTCAAAGGAGGTGATCCTGCCCCTCAGCTCTTTTGAGACCTCACTTGTAGTATTGTGTAAAGTTCTGGTGTCCTCAACATAAAAAGGACATGGAACTGTTGGAACAGGTCCAGAGAAGGGCTACAAGGATGATCAGGGGACTGGAGCACCTCCTGTATGAAGACAGGCTGAGAAAGCTGGGGCTGTTCAGCTCTTGAGAAGAGAAGCTGCGTGGAGACCTCATAGCAGCCTTCCAGTATCTAAGGGGGCTTGTAAGGATGCTGGAGAGGGACTCTTCACTAAGGACTGTAGGGATAGGACAAGGGGTAACAGGTTCAGACTTAAACAGCAGAATTTTAGATTGGATATAAGGAGGAAATTCTTTTCTGTAAGGGCGGCGAGGCAGTGGAATGGGTGGCCCAGGGAGGTTGTGAATGCTCCACCCCTGGTGATGTTCAAGGCCAGGGTAGACAGAGCTTTGGGTGATAGGGTTTAGAGTGAGGTGTCCCTATCCATGGCAGGGGGATTGGAACTAAATGATCTTAAGGTCCTTTCCAACCATAACTATTCTATGATTATGTGATTCTAATTTGCCATATGAACACTCATATTCAAAGCACTAAAATTCTGGTGTTCTATATTAAGTATAAAACAGCATCTTTCCTCCTCTGAAGTATATCAAGGATTGCAATTTTTTGCAAAACAGTAGTTCTAAGCTGAAATATTTCTTTGCACAAAGTGAAATGAGAACTGCAGGCCCATACTAAGGACTAGACAGGATTATCTGCCTGGCCACTGCCAAGGCAGAGTATGGCAAGTAATGAAAACGGTCCTGTCAGGACCTCTGTTGTGGTAGGGAACTGGCTTTCACAAATACATGTGCAGAAGCTAAAGATCTCTCAAGGCTACTTGCTTAAATGTTTCCATGTCTGGCTGTCTTGGCTGCACAAAGCCAGAATTTCTTTTGGACTGTCAGTCTGCTTAAGGGTAGCAGGTACCTCAGTGTTTCATGTTGACTGGTTTCAATGGGTAAAGTTTGATGGTATGTTTGCATTGTTATTGTGCAGGAGCTGGCACCCACTGCGGGCACATCCCTGTAAAGCTATAGTAGCCAGGACCTCTGAATTCCTACCAGATCCAGTTGTAGTTCTTGGTCTGAGCAGTGTTTCTTCACCTGGGAGCTCTGTCTGTTGGCTTTTGCTGCCTACTGGAAGAGGTATTGCAGCGTATTTTCATGTATCTTCCAGATATGGAGTCATAGAATAGTTAGGGTTGGAAAGGACATTAAGATCATCTATTTCCAACCCCAGTGCTATGGGCAGGGACACCTCATGCTAAACCATCTCACCCTAGGCTTCGTCCAACCTGGCCTTGAACACTGCCAGGGATGGAGCATTCACAACCTCCCTGGGCAACCTATTATAGTGCCTCACCACCCTAACAGGAAAGAATTTCCTCCTTATATCCAATCTAAACTTCCCTTGTCTAAGTTTTAACCTGTTACCCCTTGTCCTGTCACTACAGTCCCTAATGAAGAGTCCCTCCCCAGCATCCCTATAGGCCTCCTTCAGATACTGGAAGGCTGCTATGAGGTCTCCACACAGCCTTCTCCAGGCTGAACAGCCTCAACTTTCTCAGCCTGTCTTCGTACGGGAGGTGATCCAGTCCCCTGATCATCCTCGTGGCCCTTCTCTGGACTTGTTCCAACAGTGCCATGTCCTTTTTATGTTGAGGACACCAGAACTGCACACAATACTCCAAGTGAGGTCTCAAAAGAGCAGAATAGAGGGGCAGGATCACCTCCTTCGACCTGCTGGTCAGGCTTCTTTTGATGCAGCCCAGGATACCATCTCTTAATGCAGCTATATGTGCTTTTGGGAATGTTTGCAACCTCTTAGTCTAGTTTGTCTTCTAGGAGCTGATTCTGCTTTGAGACATTGTGGTGCCTTTCTTCTAATGGTGTGTGTGTGAGCTGGTAAGCTAACAAGGCAGATTTTTTTTCTCTGGCTTACACCCCTGTAGAGGGTTACGGAGTTGGTGGGAACAGTGTGAACTGTCAGCTCAGTCTGGCTTCCCCGTGGGAGATATATGTACCAAATTTTACAGAAACATCACAAAGGAGGCTGTTTGTATCAGTCTCTGTAGGAACCTCACAGAACCCCACAAACACACCCTATTTTACATAGTATTGTTCTCTACACTCCACCTGGAGTATCTGAATTGTCAACCAGTTGTCACGTTACAGTATGGGAAGAGTTTCTAACCCCCTTTCCCCCTCCCAGCTCCCTTCTCCTTGCAAAGGCTCATGAAAAAATGTTGTTATTATATTAGCCATTGGAAAAAAAATACCAGCTGCTATCAAGCTGCTTTTCTCCACTTACTCTCTGTAACCAAGTTATGTGAACTGTAAGATCACTCCCCAGGCTATTTGTGTTTAATTGGTAACAACCCTTTTACAAACAGCTCAGGAATAAAGGAAATGTTTTTAAACAGCATAATATGTAATGGCAACATGTGATTAAAATTCAGTACATTATCTCTATTGGTGTTTTATTACTGCAGGTGCACAACAGCCACTGATCAGAAACATGCTATGGGCAACACTGCAATTAATGGAAGCTATTCTGTTTATACACCTGCACTGACAAAAGATCCTGGATGTAAATAGAAGATGCCAGAGAAGAGAACCAAGGGAAGGGCTCTGACTGAGCCAGCATCACTAAGTTAATCTCTTGCTTAGGGAAAATACTGCAGAAGGATACAAGCAATTCTTAAAACAACCCGATTGTTACCCTAAGGCTGCAGGTGCTTGAAGGTATTTCAGGGATGTTTACAAATCAGCTTCCACAGCAGTTGGTTGATTCAGATAGAGGCTGATTCAGCTCTTGCTGACTTCAAGGGCCTGTTTGGATTGTTGTGATCAGGCAGTTCACCTTAATGAAGAGAGTGCAGAAGTTGCATGTGGTGTTGATGCTGATTGTCTTGTAGCAGCTTTGCTGGTTGGCATGTGGAAGTTCTTCGTAGGCGCTGTTGTGGAGTTGTTCTAGAGCCACAGCAATACCCTGCATACAGAAGAGACCATGTGGTTGGAAGTCGTGCTGATGCTGAGGAGCTGAAGCTGCTGCAGGTTGTGTGCCTGGGGTGTGTCAGAGGGAAGCCTGGGGTGAGTCACACATTGTGTTTGTCAGGAGCAAGCACTGTGAGCTCTTTGCTATGTGCAGTTGTTCATGCAGATAGCACTCTCTGTGTGTACCCAGATTGAACACTGTGCTATTTGTAGGGACACGGTGTGTGGGTTTAAACAGGACCTGTATTGTGCCCTCAGCACCTACCCTCTTGAATTCCAAGGAAAGGGTGTTTTACTGTATTTCCAAGAACTACTCTGACAGCTGGAGACTTTTTCTGGAAAGGTTAAGGATGTGGTGATAGAAACTAGATTACTAAATGGTATTTTAGGTAACTTGCTACATTTCTGTCAGATGTGTAACTAGTGTAAATGGGTGGATTTTCTAGAAGAAAACATTGTATAGTAGCATAATGACTTACATAGATGCAAAGCAAGATACTGTGTGTGTGCCACATTACAGCATTAGACTTCAGGTCTTCCTGAAGTAAGCACTCACACAAACTTAATTAGGTGCTTAAATTAAGTATGTGTCTGAGAAGTAGCAGTATTGTGTGCTGAATTACTGTTTTTGGAGAGAAGAGGGTTTTGTCTGAGTGGTACAAGACAGATGATACTGTTTAGCTGCCATGTTTTGCATTGATAGCCATGAAAATCTACAGCTGTGGTTCTTGCAGCAGTGGTTGTTCATGGCTGAAATGCTGCTGTTTGGTAGGGCAGGCAGTCTGAGGAGAGCAGGGGACTCAGCAAATCTGGAAGTGGGTGGGCAATGCAACTCCCCAGAACAGAGTTGCAGTGAGGCAGTTGGCATGCACAGAAATGGCAGGAGCATACCAGGAGATCCAGGAGGCCAGGTTTGCCTGACACAACTGCTTCATGGTCAAGATGCATTCCCCTGATAGGGGAAAATCTGTCAGTGTTCGAGTTAACTCTGGTGCTACAAGCCTTTTACTTCTGCTTTCCGTATTTGTGGGCTAAGCATCTACATCTCTTCTGCAGCCCATTTTAAGTACTCCCATGTGTACTGTAAACAGAACTGGACAGCTGCAGCATCATTAGCAATTTTCCTGTTTTCTTTAAAGTCACCACCATCCCTTTTAATTTGTTTTTTCATGAAAATTAAAGGCAACTTTGAAAGTGAGCTCCAAAACTGAACGCACCACAATGAGCATGTGGGCAGGATGGCGGGGAAGAAGAAAGAGGGCTAAGGAGGGGGCTCAACTGCTTCCTGTGGTTAAGATGTTCAAATCCATTCCAGAAGAGACTGGGTTGATACTGTGGGTTTCACACACTTGCACATGTGCCCCACTTTCAGTAGAAAGCACATGTTAAACAGATGGAACTCAGTTAATTTCCATCAAATACAGTTGAGGACTCATATTGAAGATGTTGCCAGATGCCACAAAAACTAAGCAGTTTCCAGAACAGAATTTGCTGTTGCAGTGACAGCACTTTCCTACAAAATAACAGGCTATGATAACAAACTGAAGGAATACAACTTTTCCACAGAGTTATTTCTCTTACTCAAGTCACTTATAACTTCTTTTTACAATTAGACATCCATTTATTCCAACTAATTTAGGGCAGATATATTAATAATTGGGTATACACTAAGCCTTATTTAAGGCTTCTTTAAATCTTCCACAAATGCTTTTTTCAAAGAACAGTCAGGAACAGAACACACTCCAACTGGGATGGTCTCATGCTCCCACTGACTTTACTGCTCTGTGTACCTGTGGTCTGGGCTCATGTCAGCCAGCATTACTGACAGCAGCAGATCCTTCACATCTGGCCTTACCATGCCTTAATCTTAGCTTTTTTTACCTTTATCATTCTTGATCAGACATTGTCTCATCCTTTTGTATGTTTTTTTGTATCTTTCCTCATTTGTACTACCCAAAAAACAATGAAAAGCAGCTAAATATAATGCAGTTTTCACTGGAAAGGAAGATTTTAGCGCTTTCTTATAAATACTAACAGAATAAAAGCAACCCCCCCCAAAAGGATCCAGAGAAAACTAAGTTATTCCTCGATTATGAATGCTTCATGTGATAAAGTGCAATAAGGTATTGAGAGTCATACAAAAACCCAGCCCAGTAAACCATTTTTGTGCCACAAATGTAAGTCCGTGTTAATACATCACATTACCGCAGAGAAAAAAAGAAACCTATATCTTGTGAAAGGAAAAAAGCACATTCCTCCCTGTTCTTGTGTAACCATACATGGGTACCTTGTCAGGTCACCACTGACCTCATTGAGGTGCTTAGGCAGGGCATAAGCCTGACTTAAGGAACGTGGCTTGCAGGAAGGGATTCCCTTCTGCCAGCATCTTCTGAGTAAAAGCATCCTCGTCTGCTAGAATTCAACCTTCTTAAAGTACTACTCTGCTTTATTCAGGTTTTTGACAGAGAGGAAAATGGATAGAGAATACAACTGGAGACAAGAATATAAAACCACTGTATGAGAATGAGTCAGTTACAACAGCAGATACTATTTTATAGATATAAATGTACATATATAGGGATTGGCCTTTTATTCCACATCTTGTAAATATTCTATTCTACTACTATTTGAGATTGTAAAACCATCTGGACTGAGGAGGATAAGTGGACCTTTATAAGCATACAGAGCAGCACAGGAACTCATGAATTACATAGTTCTAATGATTACTGGATGAGTGCCAAAGGACCCCAATAGCCTCCAGTGAAATCCCCTGAGCAGTTAGCAGTGGTCAGGAGTATTTCACCACACTGCCAAATGAGGAAGCATATGTCTCAAAGATGTACTTCAAAGCCAGGGATGTGGGTATGTTTGGAATCACTTATCAAAAGCATGAAGAGATGATGGAGTTAGAAATACCATCACGTGGAGAAAATACTGGATATTACCAAGCTCATTAATTCCTTAGGGAAGAACCTAGACAAACCCAATGGCTGGCAGCTGAAGCCATGCAAAGCCAACAGAGTTTCAACAGTACAGTACTGCATCTCACTGAAGTCAGGCCCTCACATCACTTCCATTTATGAATTCAGATGCAGAGCCAGTTGTTTGAATGCACTGCATTTAGCTATCTTTTTTAAAAGGTAAACCAGTATTTTCCCATCGAAAAAAAATCAGATTTTCCTCTGTGAAGGATAGGGTTCAAATGCACTGAGACAGCAAACAGCTGATCCACAGAAGACTTGAGTATTTTTCACCACCAGAGAAAAGAATTCCTGAACTTACCAAGAAAGAAAATGTTCTGGCTCCTTCAGACTTAATGAACCTGTCATTCCATTACAGTAACCAGTATGGATTTCATATGGCACTTGATATAACAATAACTGGACCTCTTTGTGAGAAAAACTGTTATCACACAACAGCACTAATATTAAAGTCTCAGGCTGATGAGTGAAAAAAAAAAATATTACTTAGTTAATGTAGGCAGGTGTGAATCCAAATTCATGTTTGTTAGCCTTCAGAATGCTAGTGCTCTCCAGGCTGGGAATGCAACTGGAAACTTCAGCAACTTGCTCAATCACTGAAAACTCAAAATGTGTTTCAAATGCAGCAAAAAAGGCATGTTGAAAATCCATGTGTCCAAACCCCCCTCAGTGTCACAATTGCCTGTACATCAGCTCTCCCTTATTCTGCTCAAGTGACGTACTGAGTTCTCTATAAAATCGGACAGACAGAAATTATCTAGCAAGTGTAATTATCAAGGCAAGTTTCTGGACAGGAAAATAAATCTGATAATTTTGGTGCTGTTTTGTTTATAATTCCAGCTGAAATGTTTCAGGAAATAAAGGCTTTCTTCATATTTTTTCAGTGGGATTCTTTTTTTCCATGCAGAAAGAGTGGAAGAAGGCCCATATTTCCTTCAGGATATATATATTTTTTAATCTAATTATTTCCTGCTAGTAAAAGAATGGGAAAAGTTAGAAAGGTAAAGTTACACTTTATGGAGTGTTATATTCCACTTTTTAAAAGTAACTTTTCAACTTTAAGTGCTAACTGAACACTTGAAAGCTAAATGAATATGTCCTCCCCATGGCATGTGGTGCACAAAAGTGCACTGCTATAAAAAAGGTGACTCCTGTGCAAAGTCATGAAAGAAAAGCAGTCACCTTGAGTAACCTGAATGGTGCATTGGTAAATCCTCACAATCAGGGCACCAGAAGTTGAACAAGGGTATCTCCTCAGCAGGCGAGGCTCAAAACTGAAATCCAAGCTGTCAAACTCAAAGGCTTCTTGCAAAATTTAAGATTATATTTGCATAGGTGGCTAATTCAGAATCAAGAATCAAGCAGAGATTTTATCTCAACATGAAAGCTGATGATCCAGGCACCTGCATATATAAGATCAAACAGTTGGGAGGGCAATGGGATGCAGGGTAGGGAAACACGAGGCTGTAATGCTAATGTGGCTTGTTTGGTGCTTACCCTTCGTCTAACTGCAAGCTATCTCATGTAGAAACTTTACTCTTCTTTCTGTCTCTCATATGTCTCCCAAAAACAATGAAATCAGAAGGAGCATTCCCCCAAGGCCTGGCCCATAAAAGGGAGTTCCACAAAAGTACTTGGTTTCAAAAGCCTGGACCTGAGGACACTGACTGGCACCCCAGGCACCTTCAGGTGAGTTGTTGCATGCTAGTGACCTTCTACAGATTGAGTGTCACGCTTCATGTACTTGGGCAGTGCGTGGGTAGAATCTTACACCTCAAACACAGCAGGGAACCAGCGTGGGAGCCCATAGATTGCACAGACGGTCCAAGCCCTGAGATGCTGTAGGAAAATAGGTTGCTAAACATTAAGGAGACACAAGTAGTATTTTTCTCTTCCGGAGGAAATGGAGTCACCACTGGTTGACAGGTACTAGATGCATGAAGAGAAGCCTTTAACTTAATTTCTTCTTCCCTTACCGTACTTCTTGCCTCCTCCATCTCTTCATGAACACTGAAAGAGAGACAGAACATGAACTAACTGCTGTGGAATTAAAAGGTCATGAAATGATTTGCATTGAACATATATGAAAACATGAGTTTTTACCAGTGTGGGGGTTTAAGAATTTGTCAGTGTATCTATCTGCACCCTTTACTCCCAGATACAGTGCAGTATGTTCACATGCCAGTGGTTTGCTGATGTGTGGTGTGGTGTGTGATTAGATTGTGGGGGAGATGTTTAGGTGCCTGGATCTCTACTGGTATTATGGCAGAATGGATCAGAACTGAAGTGCACAGCTCATCATGGCAGATCCTATGTGTGGTTCCAGTAGAAATAGCTCTTTAATTGTCTCCTTAGAATGCAGGTGTTGGACTGTCAGCAGTATGCATGCCAGTAACCTGAGCATACTGGGAAAGGCCATGGGCAGTGGTGGGCAGCCTCTCAGTAGCAGCCTGTGTGGGCTCTGGAACCCTGCAAGCTTCCTTCCTACTCCAACTCCAGCCAACTTTGCTGGTCTGTGTGTATTTAGTGTTTACCAGCAGATGGGATCCAGTTGATTTTTCTAACTGTTGCCACTTGGAGACAAGCTGTGGTTGTCACCAGGCATAGCTCTTGTGGGTACAGAAAGTCCAGCCAGGAATACAAACCCATTGTCCCAGCTGTCCTATGGTTATGTGGAATGAGCTCCTGCAGACCCAGTTCTTGGCTCTTGAGTAGTTTCCAGAAGTAGTGCAAACGTCCTTTCTGAGGGCAGAGGTGGTGGTGGTGTGGCTTTATGCACTGCTCTACTGTATGAATTACAGAAGTGTTGTGTTGGCAATGTATTGTTCTAAATAAAGACAATGGGAGAGAAACCTCATTCTGCTGCTTGATTTTAGTCAACATCTACTGGAGAAGGTTTTTATATCTGCAAAACTCCTTGCAAGTCTGGTTATTTTTGCTTTTACATTTGAAAAATATGTTTCATCCTGGTACCTTAAAAGATCATAATAGTTTTTACCTGAAGGGCTTGAAAACTGTTTGCTGCACTGGACTTTACAGAAAAAGTAGTATTTCAGTTTGTATCCATGCGAAGGATGAGTTTTGTGTATGACTCATGTATAATTTATTAAATTGACCTCTTCTTGTTTTACTAACTCAGCAATGGTTAACGTCCTCAATGCTTCTCTAACTCGAAGAGTGAGGTTCATCCTTAGTCATGTCATTCATAGGATCATAGAATACAAGGTTGGAAGGGACCTCAAGCATCGTTGGGTTCCTTCTTTCCTTCTTGGCAGCTGTGTATCTGCAGGTTGATCCTCAAGGTCATCAGTGTATCCAGAACATCTAGGAATGCAGCTATGAGAGCACTGCCCATTGTTGCACTATTGTGTAACAATAGTTGGACTTGGGAAATGTATTTTACTCAGGTAAAATACTCTTATGTATGGAAGGTAGGTGTGTTAAATATGAACAGCAGACTATCCTGTTTGGTATCTATTTTTGGAGAATGAATAGACCTCAGAGCAGCCTTCCAATATCTGAAGGGGGCCTACAGGGGTGCTGGAAAGGGAGTCTTCATCAGGACTATAGCAATAGGACAAGGGGGAGTAGGTTTAAACTAGTAAAAGGGGGCGTTAAGGTTAGATTTAAGGAAGAAGTTCTTTACTGTGAGGCTGGTGAGGCCCTGGCACAGGCTGCCCATAGAAGTGGTTAAGGACTCCATCCCTGGCAGTGTTCAAGGGCAGGCTGGACAGAGCCTTGGGTGACACGGTCTAGTGTGAGGCGTCTCTGCCCATGCAGGGAGTTGGAACTGGATGATCTGAAGGTCGTTTCCAACCCAACCTATTCAGTGATTCTATGAATGTGTATGTGTGTTTAAAAAATACCTGAAGGTTAGATACACTGGTGTTAGTGGAAAAAAATAAAGGCTGCACTCTGAATAATACAATCCCTCCCAAACCCCAACCCTCCCAAACCCCAAACTACAGAAACCCCAGCTAGAGTTCTGCCAATCAATTCTAAAGGACTGTTTTAAAAAATTTGGTGCTTTTTACTTCCACCAACTTATTTTAGCTAGAGTCCTTGTACATTTGATGGTTCTTTGAGTGTGTCTTAAGAACCTTTTGATCTCTACTACAGATGTTACTCTGCACTTCAGTATACTTCATTGTTGAAACTACCCTTTTAATGTTTGCTTCTTTTTATACTAGTATCTAACCCTTTTGGCCAGACTTGACTTGATTTTCTTCTTGTGTCTCTATAGTTTGGAGGAGATTGAGGGGTGACCTTATTAGTGTATATAAATATATAAAGGGGAGAGTGTCACGAGGATGGAGCCAAGCTCTTTTCAGTGGCAAACAATGATAGGACAAGGGATAATGGGTACAAACTGGAACACAAGAGTTTCCACTTAAACTTGAGAAGAAACTTCTTCTCAGTGAGGGTGACAGAACACTGGAACAGGCTGCACAGGGAGGTTGTGGAGTCTCCTTCTCTGGAGACATTCAAAACCCGCCTGGACACGTTCCTGTGTAACCTTATCTAGGTGTTCCTGCTCCGGCAGGGGGATTGGACTAAATGATCTTTTGAGGTCCCTTCCAATCTCTAGCATGCTGTGATACTGTGTAATCATGAACGATGATGCCAACCTGACAGGCGCATAATCTCTTCTGTGGATCAAGACATTTTGTTCCACTGAACAGTTTCTGCTCCAGCACAGATTTTGGCTCCTGTTGTGTTTTTTGAAGTGTTGCTTGACTGTTTGCAGTAGCATCCTTCTTGTGGGAGCATTGCAGAATGTTCCCATTTGATTTTATTTCAACCATACTTGGAAGAAGTGGCAAGAGAACCAAATGCATGTAAAATGTTGAAACAATTGTGTTTAGGTAATTCGCAATATAATCTTAGTTTAGCTTCAGGAGGAATTCTTGCTTCTTGTTGTGTGATGTGGTTACATGAAGGGGAGCTCCTCTTGGAACACGTCTGGAGCATTCCCCTGAGGGTGCAAAAAGTATTAAAGGATTTGTTGCCCTCAGGCATGTGGAACGTGGAAGACAGCCACATGGGAGTTCACAAATTAAATTCCTGGATTATCTTCTATTGTAGGAAAGGAAGTATTATATTGCAACACATTAGCCCCAAGTTTTGCTGTGGGGGTAATTGTGTGGGCACCAGAATTCTGTAATGCTTCTCAGATGTGTTTTAATTGTTCTTTTTGAAGCTGAGGTAACTGATACAGTGCACTGAACAACTGAAGAAAATATAAACATCTAGTAGCTTCTGTTCAAGTGTCTCCTTCATTTCATTAACCCTTTGAACTGTTTTCAGTGTTTTACCTGCTGTGGAGCTGGTTCTTGCCTCTGCTTCTCAGACAGAGATGATACCCTCTGACTTGTCACAGTTGCTTCTGATGGCACTTTTAATCAGATACATTTTGTGAATTTGGGCTAAGTGTGGTTTCTGTGCTTTGGGGTGAGCTAGGTAGTGCTAAGTGACTGCATACCTGCAACACTTTGGGACAGCAGCCACTCTAGAAATGATGCTGAGCTTATCATGACAAACTGGTGAACTCCAACTTCCTGCTAAGCCCAGGATTGGGCATTTTGCTTGGAATCTTGCAAAAACCTAAACTTGAATTTCACTTAAAATCTCATGGATGGCACCAAAGGAACATTTCAGACTGTGTTCCAGGTTTTGTTGCAGGCCATCAGTTGGAAAACAAAACCCAACATGTTTCTCGTTGTGTGATAAGGTATATTAAAGAGCAGAAACTCTGGCTCTGTAAGTATTTGTTTAAAAGTCATCAGAAAAGTGACTAATCAGACAGCAAGAGGCAGGTACTATCAGAGCTGCTGGTGGTTTGAAACTTGTGAATGTATGGAAAAATCTGCAGAGGTTTTATAAGCCACAATACCTGCGAAGAGACATGAGCGCAGGATTTTATCTCCAGTGTTTGTAGTATTAAGTACCGTTGCAGCCTATATTAGGAAGTGGAAGCAGTTGCATACAGTCTGGAGAGTGTTTCAACAGCATTTCCTATATGGTAGTATTTTTTATACATAAGTACGTGTGTGTATATATATATATATATATATATATATATATATATATAGGGTTTTTTCCCCTCTTTATTGCCAGTATTACCTTGGATTGTTTGCTTTTATGATTGCCTTGGTTTCTGTGGCAGAAATCCATACATTAATATTAAGGAAACCACAAAAATCCCCGTCATTGCATCTTTGAAGATGACATCACCTTTTTCTCTCTTTTGAAAAATTGACCAATATGCAGTTGGAAATCATTAGCCTTTCAACCACAGTGGAGAAGAACTATAAAACCAGTGTAAGGTGCAAACCAGTAAGTGGGTGGGAAGCACTGTAAAGTGGATTGTACTCAAACTTTGGCAAGGTTTTAGAGGATAGGGCTTAGAATGAAATGCAGTTGTGAGGAGGATGTAAGATCAGATGGGGTTGATCTGCAGCTCTTGTGTTCTGATGCACATGCTTGTTGAAAGAAAATAGAATAATCTAGATGATACTGTAATACAGTAGAAGTTGATGGTATGGTCACCTGGAAGCCTTGGAAGATGTTGCCTGTTGCAATTCCACTTAGGACTATCTACGTGAGAAGAGTGTATGACATACAAACAAAGCTATCTGCAGACAGTTCTGCCCCTTGACTTAAAGGTTTCATAATTTGAGGAATAGATTTCTTCTAGCAGCTGTCTTGTCTTTGTAAGAAAGCTTTTCAGAATGTTTCTGAGAATCACAGAAACACAGTAAGCTCTTACTAAGTAGAAATTAATAAGATGAAGCCAAAGGTGGTGATGTGAAGTCTTGAGACCTGAGGTCTTGAACTTTAAAATTTGTATTCCTTTGGTAAAAATGATCAAGGGAAAGGTTGTAGAAGACACTGTTTCTGAGCCAGAGGGCAAGACTTAGTGAGATGTGTCTGGGGGAAGAAAAGGATGTGGAGCTTCCTCTGGCAGATGTCTCTGACCGCATCCAAGTGAATTCCTGAGCCAGAAAACCAACCTAAGTTCCATTGACATCCTTCAGAATGGATTTCACTAAAAGGAAATCACACAGAGGAATGAAATAGTAAAAAGATGCACTTATGTGCTTTGAGCAATTACTTTATTTCTCTCTTTGCATCCAGAGTTACAAGCAGTGGACTATTCTGGTTGCTGTAGTATTTGAACAGACCTTTGATTAGGTTATGAACATTTAAACCTTATGCCATTAATAGATAAAAATACCTAAGGAACAGCAGGCTTTATTATACACAATTGATCTTAAAAAAACCCCAAACCATTGAGAGGAACACTGTTCTTTAATTAGAAAAGCACGTAACACCTCCTCCCTGCCCCATTCCAGCGAGATCACTGTTGATGTCTGCTGCCTTCATATGACAAGCAAATCGATTTTGACAAGACTACTGCATCTGTGGGTTATGTGTTTATGTATATGATCACTATGGCCTGAAAATACATGCTGTCCTGGGTTCAGCCATAACAGTTATTTTCTCTTCTTAGTAGCTAGTGCAGTGCTGTGGTTTTGATTTTAGTCTGAGAACAATGCTGATAACACACAGACGTGTTTAGTTGTTGCTAAGTAATTCTTACACCGATCAAAGACTTTCTCAGTCTCATGATCTCCCAGTGAAGAGGGGCACAGGAAGCCAGGAGGAAGCAGAGACAGGACACCTGACCCAAATTAGCCAAAGGGGTATTCCATACCGCAGCACATCATGCCCAGTATATAAACTGAGGGCAGTTACCCAGAAGGCCCAGATTGCTGCTCAGGTCAGGCTGGGTATTGGTTAGCGAGTGTTGAGCAATTGTATTGTGCATTGATTGTGTTTATTGTTTTCTGTTCTTTTCCCCTTTTAGTTTCATATTCTCTCCGCTTGTTATTTTCCTTATGATAATTATTAGTGGGAGTAGTAGTAGTTTTGTATGGTACTTTAGTTACTGGACTGTTCTTATCTCAACCTGTGGGATTTACGTTGTTTTGATTCTCCTCCCCATCCCTTCAGGATTAGGGGGGAGGGAAAAAGGAAGGGAGTGAGCGAGCGGCTGTGTGATTCTGAGTTACCGGCTGGGCTTAAGCCATGACGCATGCCAAGTTAGAGGTTTGAAGAAATGTACTGCCTAAGGTCTATGTCCTCAGAAAAGCCCATCTGCAAGGTTGAGCTGACACCATGTTAAGTCTGTTCCCACTGTCACTTCTGTCTCCAAAGTTGGCTCTACAAGGTGCAGCACTGAATAACCATCTCCAAAAAACATGGCTGTGGGGGGTGAAAGTTTTCATTCATTAATTCCTTAATCACTCCCAGATAAAAAAGTGCAATAGATAGAGGTTCTGTATCATAGAACTATATCATAGAATGGTTTGGGTTGGAAAGGACCTTAAGATCATCCAGTTCCAGCCCCCTGCCATGGGCAGGGATGCCTCACACTAGACCGTGTCGCCCAAGGCCCTGTTCCACCTGGCCTTGAACACTGCCAGGGATGGAGTCCTTAACCACTTCTTTGAGCATCCTGTGCCAGTGCCTCACCACCCTCACAGTAAAGAACTTCTTCCGTATATCTAACCTGAACTTCCCCTGTTTCAGCTTAAACTCATAAACTGTCCTATTGCTACAGTCGCTGATAGAGAGCCCCTCTCAGGCATCTTTGTAGGCCCCCTTCATATACTGGAAACATCATAACAGCTAATATCAAGAAGAGAGATAAAAGCTGGACTTAATTTTAGTAGTTACATATTTGAGACAAAGACTAATGGCTTGGTTTCTCAGTTCAGGTGCACTGCTTACTTTAGAAAACAAAAAGACATAGGGTTTTGGTTTTTTTTCTCCCTGTGGAATTTGATACTGTTGTTCCTGTTAAACCTTCAACCAAGTATCTGTCCAAGCAAGCATCCAAGCAGTATTTTCAGTGCTAAAATTCAAAGTGTCTCAAAATGATTTCTACTAGCTCTTTCTGTTTTAGACCTGTTTATAACATTCAACTCTTTCATGTGCTTATTTAAATCGGAATCTTTAATTTAGGAAGGGGATACTTTCTTTCTATGCGACAGGAGCTTTGTTTCTCAAAGGAGGAAGACAATAGAAAACACTAGCATAAGACATCCTGAATAGTAACTCAAACTAATTCTGTTAATACTGTGTTAGGACATGAAATTCAAATTTTGTGATTTAGAAAAAATATTCCTACAGGAACGTATAACAATATTTGCTCTTGTTAGTGTTATGTTCTTAGAAATTCACTTATAACTCTTCTTGTATAGCTCTTCTTCACTTATAGCTCTTCTTGTAAGGTTTTGTGAAAGATTAGCATTTACCAGTATCACACTAGGTTTTTCTAATTGCAAATTCACCTGAGAACAAGTCACTTGCAGTATAAGCAAACAGTCCTTCGCACAGATTTCATCTGAAGTGGCTGAATCACAAACACCCCAGAGCTCCTACACTGGAGAAGATGGGAAAGATACTTGGCAGACATCTACAACAAGTGTTTTCTTTGAAAATAGAATTCTTAGTACATCTGGCTACATAATTAAAATAAATACATGTATTGACAATCCTCAAGGGGAAGCTTTTTAGTGGAGAAAAGAGCAATTTTGGTGGCTCAACGTAATACATCTTAAAGCAAAATTATCACAAACTCCTATAAGACCCCTTGTGAAAATCTAGGTCCCCCTAATGACCCCAAACACAGCAGTCTTTTGAAAAAGAATAAAAGAAAAAGCAAACAATCTTGCAGTGGACTAGTAGGGAAACATAAATACTAGAACATGTAAAAATCCATCATTCCAAAAAGCTGACTAAACACAATACACTGAAGATACAGCTAAGATTTTACAGGGCTCCATTTTGGAAGTTTTAATGAAAAGTATGTTCTGCACTGACACCTGTCACAGTTTAAATCAGTCCTTCTTACTCCTCTCCCAACTCTTTCCAGGGACTCTGTTTTCCTACTGCAGTGATATCTCATTACAACACATCAAGATTTTGGCTTGAACTCACAGTCTCAAGGCAGATTTTATAAGAAACTGCTCTTCATTTCAGTGCATTAGCCATAGCAACATTTTCTCACTCAAATATTTTCCACCATGAAACACAGGTACAAGGGTAAATCAAGTACATCACAGGAATATTTTTCAGTCTAAGGACAGATATAAATCTTTTAAGATTTAAGTCATATTCTAGCACATCAGAAATGGGTTTTGGCTGTGCAACTGAAAATGCTTTATCCCTCTGATAAGCCTTGCCTTTGTCATAGTAAGTCGCGGGTATAAACCTGAAAACCAACCTGTGACCTTCAGCAACACAGAAACCAAACTGCGAGTGTGAAGCAATCTCACTGTTTGAACACTCTCTGAACTACAAGACAAGGTCCTTTCAACAATTCAGCATTACACATGCACAGACAAGGTGCAGCATACTCCATATTTGCGCAAACACCCATACTTCAGATAGCTTGGTCCCATGCCACCACCACAGGACATGAGCCTTCTCTCTCAGATGGTTTAGGGCCATCCTCCATTAACATACTGTCTTGTGCTTCCTTTTAAAACTAACTCCTCTGCCTCGTAATGTACATTGATGAGCAAGGGCTATGCATTTCTAGATAAAGACGGTTTAAGGCTCTAAGCTTGTAGGTCCACACCAAAACTTAGATGAAGAGGGTGTTCTCAAAAGTACAGAATTTAAAAACTCTGGCTGATACACATCAGTTGACTGCTTGTGGGATTTTCAAAACGTTTTTTCACAAGTCCCACCAAGTTTCTGCCTCACCGGGCATGAAACTTCTTTTAAATTGTAGGGCTCCCACAGCATACAAAGGAAAGTTTCTATGTTCTCTCTCAACTCAGATTCATGATGAACAGAAACTCTTCCCCCAGTGTACTGCTCCAGAAGCATGGAGGACCACAGAATGTATCATTCTATAGATACTGTGAGTTAGCTAAAGCAGCAGCAACTAGAACAAAATAGTTTTTTTCCACTAGAAGAAGGCAGCAGTTCAAATACAGGTAGTCTAGTTACACAGCTGTCTCATCTGCTTTATTATGTCCTACACTACAGTACCACAGATTATGCTCACCAAGATTCATCCATAACAACTGTCACACCAGTATCCTTGACTACTCCAACTTTAATGCAAATATTTTATTAACCTTCTAGATATCTTTCGATAGTGCAGTGACAAACCAAATTGTTTAATCACTCTGCATATTTATAATGCAGAGTGCAAAGTTTCCAACAAGCCTCCTGGTTTGAGATGTATTCTCTATCCAAAAAGTAATTTTGTGCCCAGGAATGCCTAACAGATGCACGCACTGTTGTTAGCTTGCTCCTGCAATTAAATCCATTTCTGGCAGTTTATTAACACAGCAATCAAAAAAAATTGGCCTGAAGATCTCATTAAAGGAGTGCAAAATCTGTTAAAGGAGTGAAGATATAGAAGGCTTCATGATCATTATTTAAAGCTGTGGCTCAAATAAGAGGCAAACCCAATAAAGTCCACAGATAAAAAGCTTGGGTCGATTTTGGTTTGTTGAGGTTTTTTTTTTGTTTGTTTGTTTGTTTTTGTTTTTTTTCTTTCAAAATCTCAACTATCTGAAATATGTTTCTGTAATTCAAGTGAATTTATTCTTCCAGTTTCTCTGGAAAATTAATCAAGTATGCATTCTATGATATAGTGTTTTCAGAAAGTGGGAGGAAAAGCAATTCTTATACACCAGCTAAAATGATACAAGGATTTTTGCCCTCAAATAGAACTGTTGAGTTCTGTTGACTTGACTTAATGAATGAAACTACTGGGGGGCAGAGGATTGCTGCCTTGGTTTGTGCTTTTCTGGTTTTGTTTTAAACATCTCAGAATTTTAAAATGTTTTGAGTAAGAGATTGTGGATCCAGTGTCTTTTTATCTAAGAACTGCATTTTTATCTTTCTTTCTAGAAAAGGTTTTCACTTGTATAAGAACTATTCCAAATAGTTTATGTCAAAAAGTATTAAAACTGCAGAAAGTGGTGAACAGTGAGCATTTGGAGGGGAATGAAGGTTGTTCAACTAGGGGGAATGAATCTGACCAAGAAACACTGGTTTTTGGTCAAGTGAACAAAACAGAAACTGAATTACGCTCTTCCCCACCAAAGCCATGTGCAGCCATGTGTTCCATCATGGCATTTCCAGTGGTGGGGTTTCAGTTTAGGGATACAGTTAATTTGGTATGCACCACAATCCAAGTATTTCCCTCAGTTGGCCTTTTGGTAGTAATCTCAGGATAAACATCTGAGTAGTTTCTTCATGTTTTTCAGGTGATTTTATACATCTTATTACACGAAATTTCAGAATGTGATGCAGAACAAAATTGCTGCAATTTTACTGTAAATATAGTTCCTCTAGAACTTGGTCTTTACTATCTCCAGAAGAGATCCCCAAACCATCATGCATGGCTTGGAACAGTTTAATCCAATTGTCAGTCCCTCTTCAATAAAGGCACTTAGTGAAGCTGTTGTGCCAGAAGAACTAGTTGTCACCTTGAGATGCAGTGAGATTGTTTTGGCCACTGGTGGATCCACTGATGTTGCATCTCTCTGTGCTGAAGTTGCTGCATATTTCAGTTTGGGTCAAAAATCTGCTTGTAGTGGTTCTGGCTCCTGAAATCTGTTCCAGTTTTCCTCTTGTAAAGCTTGAGATTGGGAGTAACCTGAAGAGTTGTGTAACTGGAGGGGATGGATAATGTCCACTGTCTCGTGAAGCTGGGGAACACCCTTTGTGAAACAGGCTCTTTTTTCCTCAGCAGAGAGGGTTTGATGCTGGGCCTTCCTCTTTACTGGTGTGGGGTCTGAGGTGATCACACACACTTCATCAGGAACTGTAGTGATAGGACAAGGGGTGATGGATTTAAACTTAAACATGGGAAGTACAGGTTAGATACAAGAAAGAATTTATTTATTGTGAGGGTGGTGAGGCACTGGCACAGGCTGCCCAAAGAAGTGGTGAATGCTCCATCCCTTGGCAGTGTTCAAGTCCAGGCTGGACAGAGCCTTGGGCACCATGGTCTAGTGTGAGGCATCCCTGGCCATGCCAGGGGGTTGGAACTGGATGGTCTTAAGGTCCTTTGCAACCCAAACCATTCTGTGATTCTGTGATTCTATGCAGCCAGGCACTGCAGGTCCGTATATGTGCCATGAGAGAAGGCAACTTGCGGGAGAAGCAAGAAGATAATTCAAACCTGATCCTGTTCATCTGCACATGTCTAGGGTCTGAAGTTGTTGAGAAAACATCAGCCCAAAAATTCCTACTTGCCACTCTCTAGGAAGAAAAGAGGTTCTTGATAGTGATGACAGATTGTCAGGTCCAGCATTCAGTAGCTGTGTTAATATCCGGCACCTTTTTTGTGTAGTCAGTGTAAGACAGAGCTTCTGAAAACAATAGCAGTAGTTAGCTGGGGAGAGAGACCTCCCTCTGATCACACACATGGGTCTGCATGATCTGCATGGATCTGCATGATCTGGGCATGTTTAAACCTGTTTTTCCACTCAAGATACAGGCTGTGTACAAGTGTGTTTCCCAGCAGTGATCTGTTTTTTTCCTTTTTATTTTTCTTTTTTTTGGTGCAGCCCTTTAATATGTGCTCATTTGTCATTTTGTCTTAAATTGCAGGGATTAAAGAAGGGCTTAGGCCTGAATTCTCTGCTTCCTGTAGGACATCTCATAGTCTAACTGCAGTACACCTCAAAGTCATAATTGGCTGAATGCTGAATACGGTACAAAGCAATTTTGTTTTAAAGAAGAAAAACCCCAACCAAGAAAAGCTTTTGTCTTATTCACTAACTGCTCTGTTGAAAGCAACCGAATCTCTTCAAATCAGATATGCTCAAAAATGAGTACTGATGGAAAACCCACTTACAGCTATCAGTGTTGTCTGTGAAAGGTGCATGCTGCTCAAAAGAAGGCAGGCATCAGTGTTAGGCATAACTACATACAGTCACAACAGCACCTTCAGATACCTGTATGTATAAAACCACTAGGAGCCATTGGGAAATACTGTTCTTCTGGGTTTTTGTTTTTTAGATTTTTAACTCTTGATTCATGGATCTAATGCTGTGGCGCAGTTCAAGGTATCTTACTCTTACAATGGTCTCTTAATCATACGAGGTATAACACATACGATGTAAAGAAAAAGAAGGGGTGGGAGAAGCAGATACACAAAACCCCTTGGACTGAAACATAAAGCTGTTAAAACTTATTTAGGGAAGCAAGCCATTCTGCAGTGTAAGCACTTAGAGGGCGGAGGGCGAAAGCTGGAGCTGGGCTACGGAGACATCAACTCAGATATTCTCACTCCTTGCATCAGGGCAATATTAAAATCCAGATTTGCACCTTGCTCATCATTTCTTTGGCAAATGAACAAAACTTTGAGAAGGTCCTGGAATTCATGGGGGTTTGATTCTAGTTGTGATTTCAAGCCGTCTTCTGTCATAAGCAACCTATACATGCTGGAACTGATGGTTGTTTTTTTCATGTCCTTCAGAATATTTGGAATGCTCTGTATGCGATTTGCTGATATTAACATCTGCAACAGTACTTTTCCAAGGAATGTAATTAATACTATTCCACATAGAATTAAATGTCCTTCCAATTATTTATGACCTGATGAACTGTTCTCTGAACCAGTACTCACACTTGAGGGTCAAGGTTCACAACTTGAATTATGTGAGCAACTCCAGTTGAAACTCAGGCTCTTTGTAGTCATGCACTGCTGGCTGTATGGCATGTTTTACAAATAAAATACAAATCTCTGTGGCTTTAAGTCTCCTGTAACTAAATGTATGACTTTGCAACATCAGTTATGCTATTGCTTGCTTAAAAATTTGAATTATTTCTCCATCGAATAATTTTTTTCTGTCTGTATTTTGCAGATTTTTCAGTAAATATTCATATTTACTTCTTAATTTGAACTCAAACTCACTTTAAAATATGCAGAAAAAAAAGAGCAGTGCATTACCAAAACACTTGAGGAAAAACAAGTAAGAGGCTTATTTCAAAACCTCAAAGAAGAATCTTAACTGAATTACTTGGAAGCTTCAAAAATCATTAATCTTTTCCTCAGAATTAATGACATAATGATCGTAAACAAAATAATTTAATTGATTTCAAAATAATTTTCAAATGTAGTTTGGGAAGTTGCACACAATTATCAGCAAGATGTAAGAAATTACTCTTTAGCTTTCAGATTACATCTTTTATTTAGGTGGGTTTTGTGGATGGTTTTTCAATTTTGAAGGGAATGAGAGTTTCTGAGGCACATTGTGATCTAGCGTGAAAATTTCTAGCTCAAACTACCTGTAAAATAACAAGCGTATGATACATATTTTTACATTCTTAGAGAAAAAATAATCTAATGTTATTCTTACCTGTGAAATTTGCAGGGTAGACATGTTTCCTGCTGCAGATGGTACAGTGTGTAGGACTGCTAGCTTTCAGGTGTTTGATGAAGTAACAGGCAGGATGCCAGCCTGTTTTCGGCAGGTAATCCAGTGATTCTTTATCTGTCGATATAAGTTCCAGTGCACACCTGGGTACACTGGAATAATGTTACAATTGGTAACCTGCTTTGAAGACTGCTGTGAGTAGCTGGCATATGATTTTTTAGCTAACCCTTAGCGACAAATGTGGGAAGGCATACATACAGCAGTTGTTCAACTTGTTCTCTCACAGGTCAAGCTGAAGCTGTGCTTCCTAAGCCCAAATCACTTCCAGCTACTTTTTTGGGGGGGCTAAGACAGTTAAATCTCACAGTCCTAAAAATCCCTGCATCGTGCCTAGGTGCCATGAGGCAATGCTGATGTACAACTTGTTCTGTGGAAGCCCCATGAGCACAGGAGTTGCATTGTGCTGGGAGAACTTCTCTTGTGCTTTGCAAGGCAGTGGAAGTGCAACTTCCTTGGTATCTCCTTGATTCCTCCTTAAGCAGAAACTTACCTTTACTTTTTAACCAGCCCTTTGAGGAGCTCCTAGATATTACATGAACAGGCAGTGGCTACTTTTGTATTTGTATGACTCCCAGAGGATGAATTTCCCAGAATTCATCATAAAATTATGCAGTTTCAAATATCAGGTTAGGTATTGAAAGAAAGAGTAACCAAAGAGTAAACTGAAGCAGAACAGTGCCTGTCTGGGGAGTGCTTACTTGGTTTTGCTTAAACATTTTAACCTTGTTATGATGCTTGTAAATGGGTCCAGGAAGGCTGAAGAATGGTAAACAGGAACAGCTACAAACTCTTAACTTAGAACTTTTAGTTTCCTTTTTAGAAACAGTGCAGGTTTTCTAAATTACAGAGCATTTCTCACTACTGTTTAGCGATTCAGAACTATGGTCATAGGAAGATAGATGAGGTATGAAGTGTTATATTAGGGCAAGATTTACTCTTGGCATAATTGCTGTTTCTTGGGTGAACCAATTGCCAGTGAGCTCACTCTGGGCTCCATGTGGAAGTTGAGTGCTGTGCTACCTTTCATCAAATATAATAAAACTATTATTTTATCCTTCCAAGCACACATGTAGCAGCATGTAAACTCCTAATAATGTAATTTTAGTTGAATGTTGTCGGTTTTTATTGTTCTACATTTAAGATGTTGGGCCAGACCCACAGCTGTTGTCATCTGTGTAGCTGTACTGAAGTCAATGAAGCTTTACTGAGAGGCATGACATCTGTGTGTGTGTGTGAGCTGGAAATGTGGTTTGCTCTGCCTTCTTCCCCTCAACAAGAGCAGCTCACATGCTGTGTGAGCTCTCTGCTCACACAAGCTCTGTGTGTGGTGAGGACTAACAGTGTTTTAATAGTTGCAAGTTGCAACATGTGTTTTCTGTTCATGAAAGAATTACTGTATCTTGAATAAAATAAACTTGGTGCCAAAGGTTGAGGAGTTGATAATCACAGTATCAAGATATTACCATATTTAAGGAACACTGGTAGTTTATTTAAAAGATTATACCTACATTCTCCATCTTCCTCTGCCAGCCTTATTTCACTGTAAGCAAAGCATAGCCTATCAGTCAGGGCAAAAATTTTCATGCAATAGCTAAGTAACAAGAATTGGTGAAAACCTCCTTTCACAGAATGGGTTTTCAGCCAATTTGTGCCAAACCCTTTTTCTTTTGTCCCTTGGGATTCAGAAGTAAACAAAAGGGTTAACAAAAAAACCCTCTACCAGCTCTGAATTCCCATGTAATAGTGGCTGTCCTGCCTAGAATTCCATTCCTGAGCCTTGCAGTGGATGGTATTTGCTTTGGCAGCACTCTCAAAGTGTTGAGAAATTTGTGGAAGGCTTTGGCATCAGCTGAGAGCCTCGAGCAGCAGTAGTAATTACATCAATGTTGCAGCTTGCAGTTTCGGTTTCTTCTCTGTCCGCTCTCCCAGCCCAAAAGGCCTCAGCTGCTTGGGTTTCTTCCCTTTTTCCATCCATTCTTTTTAATTTTTTTCTTGGTTTTCTTTTTTCTTTTTTTTTTTTCTTTAGCTGTTTAGTGATGCACTGCTTGAAAAATCTTCTGTTGCTCATAGCCTTAACCTGTGACTGTGTTATGGAACAATTTGTGTGTGGGGTCACAATTCAGCCTGCTCTCTGAACTAGATAACCTATTTTGCTGTTCTGGTGTGAAGTCTGTGTGCTGAAGGTGTCCATGCTTTTCCCACTTGGCAGATTGCAAATAACTGTCATGTTTTTCTCTCACATTTTGGGCACATATCCTACCCTTTGTAGTGGTCCTCAGCGTTTCTAGACGAGCTCCAAATGGTTTTACTTGCTACCACCTGACTGCCATAACTTGTGTATGTCAGCATGTCCACTGGCCTTAGAAGAAGTTTAGGTAGGCTAGAGTCATCAAATAAACTGTTGTCCTTAACACATTTGAACAGGGAGCCAGGGCTTTCAGGCAGCTGTGGGACTGTCAGAGCAGCCTTGGTGTTTTGAGGTGATGCCAGTTCATTAGAGAGGTTACAATGTGTTCTGGGGGCCTGGGTTCTCTTGGCAAGGGGAATGGATCCTTCTGCTTCGGTCCAGCTCTGCTGCATTTTGGCAGCCCAAACCTGTGTTAGCATTCTCATGCTTTGAGATATTTATTTTGGCTCAGTCTCTCGTTATCTCTGTGTGAAGTCATCAGGTGGTACCAAAGCTGGCACAGAAATTGGGTCATCCTGGAGTTACAGTGTTAAGAGTGCTCCTTGGTACCAGTACTTTGGTCCTGTGCCCAAAGATCTATTTATTAGTGGCAGTTCTGGAGTTAAGCTGATCCTGAAACAAGTCTCAGTAAGCATCTTGGATGCAACAAGCCACTCCTTAAAGCCACGTGGATTCAGTGGTGTTATGTGTTCCTGTACCAGTTGACTAATGGAACTATTTATATACTGTTACAAGGATTACCTTTTTTCTTCTTTTCCTCCGACCATTTCCAGTATGTGAAACATTTTTGGCGGTATTGATGGATTAGAGAAATGAGATGTCAGAAGCACAGGGTTTCAGTGCTCAAGTCCAGACATAACCTAGCCCTCTGCACAAACCCCAACCCCTTCATGACATTTTAGGAAGTCCTGAAGATTGACATGCGTGTTACTGGTTGGAAGAAATTAGCAGCAGAATGTTATCTTTTTTGCCATGCTAGCTAGGTTGTATGGAACCTGGGTTTGAGAAGCTGTGGAGATGGATGTGTTGAATGTAGGCTTGGCAAGCTAAACTCTTAAAAACAACCCAAATTTTTTTTTTTAGCTTGAGTCATAGGTTTTGATTTTTATACAGTGGATGCTCAGCTCATGTTGACACCTGGGGTCACTTGAAAAGAAACAACTTGGGCAGACTCAACAGTCTACAGTCACTTCAAGAAATACACAGTGCTGTGTTGTCTGCTGTAGCTTGAAGTCCAAGCATGCTGCCAAAAGATAACTATATTTGTTGTTTTTAAGTGCAATGTTACATAGGTTTTTCAAGGCAGCTTATGTAATATTATGAATAATGTTTGTTCATAGCTCACAAACCTGATGCATAGCAGAGTTGTTATAGAAAAACATCTTCCTGTGCTTTGTGCTTCCCATTTTCTCAGTTGCTGTCAAAACCGTCTCAGTGCTGGCCCAGAGGTACTTCCTCTAACTGGGTCTTTGAGTACTAATTGAGTTGCATGGGCTGAGAAAAAGGCTGGATTATCCAGACCACAATAACATGTTTTGCTTCAGGCATGTCAGCTGCTCATGGCCTGTGTCTTGAAGTGAGATTTCTGCTCTTGATTTTGGCTTTATTTCCTATTGTTGGGTGAGAAATTAAGGATGTTAGAAGTGCCTCCTTTATTCCTGTAGTCTCTGAGCATGTTTATTCTTAACCTTTGCTTAAGGAATAGCCTGGAGATTTGGAGAGAATGTGCAAAATTAGGTTATTAATTGGCTGGGACAATTTCTGTCGTAATTTCTCTTGGACCCAGTAAGTCTTCGAAAGGATCATGAAATAAATCCAGTTTAGAGCTTCATAAAAAGGTCACCTAGATTTTTCATAGCAAAAATAACTAGTAGTACAGCATAAAACAGGAGAATAAGAATGGCACATGCTAATGGTTATGAAGGCAAGAGGTGCAGGGTGTGGAGGGCAGGAGGCTGCCTGGACACTGCAGAAGGCTGCAGCAGGGCCCACAGCCTGATCAGCACCACCATAGCTCCAGTGCCACTAGCCAGTCTTCACTGGAGGTGACAAGGACCTCCAGGTCCCAGGGGAAAGGGCTAATGTGAGGGTTTTGGAGAAGTATCGCAAAGAAGCCAGTGTTGCAAACCCTCAGAGGGGTAATATCCGCTTCATTTACTTTGCCGATATCGGTGGTTGTCTGTATAAGGAAGGATGAAGAGTGAAATAGCAGGGATGTTTGGGCATTACCTATAAGAAAATGGAAAAAACATGACTAGGAAATTCTGTATAGTACATTGCTACAAAGGATTTGGTTTAAATAGGGGCTCTTCAGAAGAAGAAGAGAAGCTGTTTGGAGACCTCAGAGCAGCCTTCCAGTATCTGGAGGGGGACTCTTCATCAGGGACTGCAGTGATAAGACAAGGGTGATGGGTTTAAACTGAAACAGGGAAGTTCAGGTTAGATATAAGGAAGAAACTCATTACTGTGAAGGTGGTGATGCACTGGCACAGGTTGCCCAAAGAAGAGAAGGGTGAATGCCCCATCCCTGGCAGTGGTCAAGGCCAGGTTGGATAGAGCCTTGGGCGCCATGGTCTGGTGTGAGGTGTCCCTGCCCATGGCAGAGGGTTGAAACTAGATGATCTGAAGGTCCTTTCCAACCCAAACCATTCTATGATTCTATGATTAAGGCAGCTGTTAGTTTCTCATGCTGAGAGTTAAAGTAGCTCTGAAAGTATTCCCGGCGGAAGTGAGGAGGAGGAGAAGAAGGAAATAAAGTGCTATTATTACCAATTTGAATTGTTCATTTGTTTTTTCCTGCCATAAACAGGCAGTATTCCATCTCAGTTCCCAGACCTAAAATATACAGTAATTGCAGTTTCATGCAGTATTTTTTTTTGGCAGAAACATTGACAGTTTCTATTCTGTTGTATAAGGAAGAATAGAAGACAAAAGAGAAAGGGGTGGCTTCCAGCTCACCAGACAATAAACTTTGTAACAACTTTGATGGTCCATTTAATACCAAACTTATAAATGCCTTGGTGCTGGTGAGGTAGTTTCTGTGCATTAAGACCCTTAGCTGGGCTTCAGCCAGTGACTTTGGTGAATCTAGAAGTTGTTTGCTTTCCTTGGCAAATTGGAAGTGAAGAGGAAGGGGGGGAGCTTTCTTTAAAGGGGCTTTGGTTTTTCAGTACATAACAGTGCTTCACTACTGTGTTTGTTTTTTATCCCATGTGTTAGTAGTTTCTTATTTCTTAATAATACCAATAACAAAATACCAACTCACCATTAAATCAGTGCAACAGTATGTATAATATTAATCAGCACTCACAGGCTAAATTTTCTCCACAAAAATATTTATGGAAGCAGATCATCTTGATAGAAGCGTCAGTGAAATCCCGAGAAATAAAATTTTTCAGAGCAATGGAAGTTGGGATCTGCAAGTAAAGAAGGTCCTGTAAAATGTTCAGGACCCTTGGTTAATACTCAGCCCAATCTTCCTTAGGAGATGCTTGCCAATATTAGTCAAGGTTTACTTAAGTCTGGGCTAAAGCCCACTTATTTCTTTCTCTCTTCAGAGACCTCTTCATCTCCTCCATCACTAGACTTCCAGGAATTCACAGCCAAACTATTGCACGTAGGTGAAAGCTGAAGCAACCTGTTAATAATTTAGAAGTCAGAATTCCTACAGAATCAACATGTTTATTTAATGAAGCTCAAGGAAAACCAAACAGCTAAAGGAATGTCAGCTAGCAGGAAAAGGAATAGGTGTTCGTCTGATCTCTGCCCTGGTACCAGCTCTCAGAGAGCATCGCTCCATAGTTCTGTAGCCAAGTAGATGTGCCTAACTTCCCAAGCATGCCGAAAAGCTGAGACTGCCAGTTGGTGCTCATGCTTCTGGTCTTTTTTTGCTAGTAAGACAAAACAGACTGTCCTCTCTCCCCTCATCTCCCCAAAAACCTCAGTCCTGAGAGTACCCTAGAGGAAGGGCTGATGGGGTACCCATTTGCTAAGTGTATACCACTTGAACCCCATAGAAGCAGCTGCCAGTCACATCTACCATTTGAGTTCTTGCTTTGTGGGCTGGGAGCTTCTTGTAAGACCTGAGCCTGGGACTTTCCTTGGCCGCCAGGGTGTTGCTGCTCTTCCTGACTTTCTGTCCATACTCACAGCCTCCCAACAGGATAGCCAGTTTGTTTTAATTTCTCTGATACTATCTCAGTTTCTCTTTGATATATTCCATGATACAGCTCTGGTGCACCTCACGTTGTTTGTTCCTGCCTGTTTGATTCAAGTAACAACAAGTCTTCAGTGACCATCTTGACACTCCTTCGCTTACAGCTAAAGTGCTGGTTGGTAACATGTTGTATTATCTGAGTGGTTTCCAACATCTGCCTTTCCCAAAAGCCTCTGTGTTGGTATCTCAGCGTAGATAATCACCAAAGTGCGAAGTTTTTATTTTCATCAATTGAGGGCTCAGGTTCACATCCCTTTGGAACTCCAGCTCTGTTTTTTGTCCTATCTATTATTTAAGATGTCAACTTACAAGGTTAATCTGTAGACTTATCAATGCTTCAGAAACTGAACTTTCAGATATGTCTAATGTCAAATATGTCTATAGCCATGCCGGAGAGAGCCTTAAGCAACAATGGCCTGGTGTGAGGCATCCCTGCCCATGGCAGGGGGTTGGAACTGGATGATCTCAAGGTCCTTTCAAACCCAAACCATTCTATGATTTTATGTTTCCTTCAGTCTGGAAAGTTATTACTGCAGACTTTCAACTCTGTACAGGGCAAAATCTCTGTTTATCGTAAGCCTGTTGGAATGACAGGTTCTCATGAAGTGGAAGCTGCTTTATTATTAAGAGTAAATCAACACAGCTATGACCTAGCCTTGGGACATATCTAACAGTGAAAAAGATATCCCAAAATGCAAGGAGAAAGTTCCACATGACACTATGAACTGTACTAGAAAATGTGTAAAGCCTTGATACTGTAAAACCATGCTGTACATATGCCTAGAGTAATGTCTGAGTTGGACATGTTTGTTGTGTTTGAGGGTAGGCTTGCTGGGTTGGGACCTTGCTCATTCTTTTCTCATGCACACAGCATCTGGGTGCATAGTAACAGCTGTAGTAAGTACTGTGCTTTCAGTAATGTTCAGTGATTTTGTTGTTCTCATCTGTAAGACCAAGTCTAAGTAAGTCCAAAGCAACTGCTGTGCTGTCTTAAGTTCTTTGTAACCGTTCTTTGAGCTTGGAAAGCCCTTCCTCTCCCCTCCTGTAACCCAGTGGAGCAATCCCACTTGCCTGCCTCCCACATAACAGGACTTTAAGACTTAATATTGAGTATTGACTTTGAGAGCAAATGCAGGTGCATAACTTCTGGCTTCCTCTCATTTGCATAATAGCAATGCAAATTGCTATTGGAATTGCCAAATTCCAAAAGCTGGTGAATGGAAGTGGGGAATGGTCAGGCAGCCAAGCACAGGAGAGATAAGACACCTCATTTCTTTTGGCTTCAGAAGTGGTTTTTTCTTCCCTCAGAAAAACTGGACATGGAAAATGGGATCATTTGTGAGGTGAACAGGTGTGTGCTGGCTCTCCATGTTCCTCTTGAACCAGCATTTGTCAAGTATTTGTGTCTGTCAGCCATTGTTCCATCCTTATTCCCAGGCTCTGGTTTTGTCAGTTATTTGGAGCCTCTGGCTGTTAGTCATGTTTCGCAGCCCCTTCTCCACCCTTCCGCCTTCTCCCCAGCGTGACATCTTTGCATAAAGCATCTGGTTTTTGGTAAGAAAGTGGAGGAAGAAGAGGAGTAACAAGAAGTCTAACCTTTGTTATATAAAACACTGGTTGGGTATAGTGAGAACTGATTAACTTGCAAGGCTATTAACATTTCTTTCAAAGCAGTAGCACCTCATTTGGTGTACAGGGAAAGCAAAGAGTGATACTTGAGTTCTCAGTTACTAGAGGAGGCATGGAGAATAGGTCCCGTGAAAGAGCATAAATCCAGTTAGAGTTGTACCTAGTGCTTGGGTATTTGTGAGGTAATGGTGGTCAGCAGCACAAGCTGAACAAACTTGGGGGACAGGGTGGAGTGGAAGGAGTTGCTTTCAAGATTATTTCTCTGTTGTTGCTTTGTCCAAAAGCAGATTACTTGTTTGGTTGTTAGAGTGTTCTGTGTTGTACTGGAAATAGAGATTATTTGACTTTCACCACTTCTGTTGCACCTGTTAGCAATATGGTAATATATTCTCATGATATCCTCATAGCTCACTTCCCCAGCTAGAAATGAAGGGTTGGCTTGTGATAAAGAGAATAAAAAGGGTTAACAGGTGGATGCTGTTTCTCAGAGTTGGAAGCACGAGTTTTGTCCAACAACTGCAACTTCAGGGCACAGTTTCCACAGTGTAAGATTTGGCTTCTAGAAAAGTTGTAAATGCATCAGTCACCTTCTTAAATCTACTTTGTTGGCCCATCCAGTGAATAGCCTCTTGGTAAGTGTCTTTATTGTCATACGTGAGTTTATCCATTACTAATGACATCCCAATTCCGAGTTCTGCTGGGTTTCCAGAAACATAGTCACATACAATAAAATGCTTAAGAACTACAGGTGCTTTATTTTCTTTATAGTGAATTCCAGTTCTTTTGTAACCATACCAGAATAGGATATAACAGCTGTACACAGTCTGAGTCTGCTCTTGACACAGGTGCTGCTGGAAAAGTCTGTATACCCATAATGCTGTGTAAATTTGGGGGTTGTTTGGAAAAAAGATTGTTTTTCTCATCTACAAGTATCATTTTCCTGTTGGTTTTGTCATTCAAAAGGCAGAAGAGAAAGGACATATAGCTGATTATGAGCTAGGACAGTGGCACTAGGAAAAATCTCAGAATTTCTCCCTTCCTTATTTTAAGCAGGCAGCAGTGTGTGTGTTCTGTGTGTTCTACAGCCTTTACCACTGCTGATAAAGAACTTCTTCAAGTTTCTAAATGTTGAATAAGCAACAGGACCATATTACTGGTAGTTTGGACAGTTTGAAATATCGGTGTGTGTGTTTTGTCAGGTGTGGGCTTCTCAACACAAGCCAAGTCAGTGATAGCTCTGGAAAGTGTTCCGGAGAAGTGCATAAGCAACTCAGATGTTCTTTAAAAGAACTGACTTACTCCATCGAGTTTCAGATATCATGTAGAAAGTATAGTTGTTACAGTTCTTTGTTCATTTTATTAAACAATGAAATGTGTTGTGTTAAGGTCCTTAGAAAGCTATTTCCCAGATGTTCAGTTATCTAACCAGCAAGCAGAAATTTGATAGCAGATATTACAAATGTTTATATGCCCCCAAATGTCCAAATAGTTGCAAATTTAATCTTCTCTTTGTATATAATTCCTAATCTAATTCCTTGATGTCGGGAATGGTTCTTTTTTAACAGACACGCATGGAGTAAAATGAAGTATTAGCAGAATAGTCCATACTGTGCACCTCTGTATTGGTGTGCCTTGAACCATTCATATGAGTTTCAGCAAGGCAAACTGCCGAGTCCTGCATTTGAGCCACAACAACCCCCTGCAACACTACAGGTTGGGGAAGAGCAGCTGGAAAGCTGCTCATGGAAAAGGACCTGGGGGTGCTGATTGATGGAACTGAACATGAGCAGCTTGTGCCTGGGCAGCCAAGGTGGCCAACGGCATCCTGGTCTGTATCAGAAATAGTGCAGCCAGCAGGGCCAGGGCAGTGATTTTCCCCCTGTACTGGGCAGTGGTGAGGCTGCACCTCTAATCCTGTGTTCAGTTCTGGGCCCCTCACTACAAGACATTGAGGTGCTGAGAGGGTTCTAGAGAAGGGCAGCGGAGCTGGTGAAGTGCCTGGAACACAAGTCTGATGAGGAATGGCTGAGGGATTTGGGGGGCTTAGTCTGGAGAAGAGAAGGCTTAGGGGGGACCTTATCGCTCCCTATAACTACCTGAAAGGGAGTTGCAGTGAGGTGAGGGTTGGTCTCTTCTCTCAGGTAATGAGTGACAGGGCAAAAGCTAACCACCTAAAGCTGCACCAGGCGAGGTTTAGATTGGTTATTAGGAACAATTTCTTCCTGAGAGGGTGATCAGGCATTGGAACAGGCTGCCAGGGAATGGTGGACTCACCATCCCTGAATGGTTCACAAGCCATGTAAATGAGGCCCTCAGTGACATGGTTTGGTGGTGGCCTTTGCAGTGCTGGACTAGAGGTTCAACTTGATGGTCTTAAAGGTCTTTTCCAACCAAACTGATTCAGTGATTCAGGAGGGGTTTTGAAGGCGGCTGTTGTGAGAGGACATTCAGGCTGAAGAGATCTCCACAGCTTTTAAAAGGGTTTTATGAAACGTTGGACCCAGTTGTAAGATGCAAGAAAGATCATGATGGTTTTACCTTTTTGTGTTGCCTCCAGCAACTGCAGGGAAGTCCAGGTTAACACAGTACATCAAATTGGCTAGCAGAATCAGAGGGCTTTATTGTACAAAGCTGAACCATAAAAGGTGGGATTTTTTTAAAGCCTCCTATCATGTTTATTTAGAAATGAAGCACTTTCCCTTTGTCCCTAGGTAGAGACACCTGTGCGTGTACTCATGCAAATCCAGTTTGTGGTTTCAGGTGGTGCTTTGGGTGCCTGTTTTTTGCCTTTTCACTTGAATACAGTGGAAGTCCTGGAGAGCAGAGAACAGGACCCTGAGGGTCAGACTGGGTCAGTTCATTGTGCAGCAGTGATTTTTATTTTCAATTTATTTTTTTTTCTGTTTTATTTATCCTTTTAGACATGGAGACAGACTTGCAGATGGATTCATACAGTCAGAGTTGAAGGGATTATGGTTCTCACTATGCGGTGTCATTGCAGTTTGAAGACACTCTGTATATTGTTTCATTAAAACTAAAAGAAGACGTCACCATGCAACGAATCAGCCATATGTGTGTCTTTGTGTATTGGTCTTGGCAATGCTGATATCTCACCTTCATCTTTCCTTTATCTTACCCTGGCTGCATGTGGTGGGTCAGCAGAGACTGCTTTTTTTCCTCTACTAAGCTCTGCTAGGATTTTGGTGGATGCTGGCTACCCATGCATGAGTCTTTTTTGACCTTCACATCCTATTTGAGGCGTTAGGTGAAAGGGACAAGTACACTCACAGTGTGAGGTGTGTCAGGAAGGGGGGAAGGCTGCAGAGTATCACTGAAGAGGTCTCAAGCCAAGGTGGTAGTCCCTCCCAAAAGGCAACTTGCAGAACTGCACTGACATTTGATGAAAGTAGTATTTTATTATGGAGGTGGTGCATCTTCTCATCTTTGCAGAGACAACTGGCTAAGGAAAAGTAGGTTGACCAAGCTTCCAGTTCAAGTGACTGCACATAAATGAGCAAGTTATTTGCCCATATAACTATATCGTCTGCCTCACACTAGACCATGTCACTCAAGACTCTGTCCAACCTGTCCATGAACACTGACAGGGATGGGGCAGCCATAGCTTCTCTGGGCAACCTGTGCCAGTGCCTCACAGCCCTCACAGTGAAGAACTTTTTCCTTGTATCTAACCTGAACTTCCCCTCTTTCAGTTTGAGCCCATCACCTCTTGTCATATTGCTACAGTCCCGGATTGAAGAGTCTGTCTCTGGCATCCTTGTAGGCCCCCTTCAGATACTGGAAAGCTGCTATGAGGTCTCCACACAGCCTTCTCTTCTCTAGGCTGAACAGCCCAAATTTTCTCAGCCTGTCTTCATATGGGAGATGCTGCAGCCCCTGATCATCCTTGTGGCCGTCACCCAGCTTGTCAGACAAGAAACTAAGGAGCCAGAAACATGACCAGATGGCCAACACGTGATGCATGTCTGTGACAGAGCAAGATGGTGAACCTGGATCTTCCCAGTCCCAGCTTTACACCCTGATCTCTAAGGTATAAACTTGATCCTTAGTCTCTCCCCTTTTAAAGCATGCATACCTTGCACAGAGAAAACAAGTACATACCCGACATCTTTGCTGGGCAGTGCTCAAGTAACAGTCCTGCTTCAGGACACTGTGTGGCACTTGGAAGTTGAAACTTCCAGATGTTTTCAGCTAAAAATTACTTGTCTTGAGATGAGGGAGAAACATTGGGACTGAGTTGTTAGGCCTGTCTCCCACTAATCCTGAGGCAGGTGTTCGCAAAACACAGCTGCTTTGCAGAAGTCAAGAGACAATGTGCATTCCATCCTGGCTTTCCACTGAACTGGGAAAGAGAGCATGCTTCTGAAAGGGGAACAGTGTGGACTGTTGGATGTTCTTCTCATTAACTCAGTTTGATAAGAAGCATTCTTCAGGTCAGTGAGGCTCTCTAAAAGTTAAACTACACTGTTCTGTTTCCAGCTGACACTGTGGTGCTCTCAAGAAAAGCCCACATGGTAGAAGATATACAAAAATAAAGTAAGTGAAGCCCTAGGGAACCATAACAAAATGAAAAAAAAAAAAAAAAGCAGTGAAGTCTGTAAAAATGAGAATGAAGGAGCCCCAGCCCAAGCTCGGAAAGAGCTTGTCTTCTTTCTGCTTACTAATGCCTATCAGTGAAATCCAAAAAAGTATGCTGCAAGCAAAAGGCATCTGAACGGTGAATGTGAGGAGGGTGCGTGGGGATGGTGGAAGACATGAGGAGCTCTTGGGAGGAGGAGTGCAGCATGGTAGGCACAGGATAGTGTGGAAATGTGCAGTTTCATAACTGAAATTGAGTATTGTAAAGTAAGAATTACACTTATGGAATTAAAAATGGCAACCAACAGTTAATAGTGTTAACATCACTAGGAGTCCCTGCACCCAAAGAAGCTCCTTTGGAAAAGTATCCCTTCTATTTTTTGCTCAACCGTAATATTTCTTTTCAGTATTGCTTCAGTACCCTGCTGTGAGGAGTGAGGTTGATGCTTACTCCTCAGCACATGCAGGAAAAGCCATATCCCCAGAAGGGGAGAACTTAATACAGAAATTGATATTCAACGCAATTAGTTACGGACCATTTGCCACCAGGTTGGTAACAGTAATAACATGTTTGAAGAAACATTTCTGTGTTATCATTGGATATGTTGCTTCATCTTTGCATGGTTCACATTCCTATTTGAAAAATGAGAATAGTAACCTTTTCCTCTATTTGGCTTTTTCTACCAGGCTTTTCTGTGTCTGGGTGTTTGGTTTCAAAGCTTAGCAACATATGAGTGTTGTATAGCACCAACCACAGTCACATCCTGCTCTCACTGTGGGCTTCTACCCCTATGGTGCAGATAATTATAAAGGCATGGAATGGTTCAGGTTGGAAAGGACCTTAAGATCTTCCAGTTCCAACCCCCTGCCATGTGCAGGGGTGCCTCACACTAGACCATGTCGTCCAAGGCTCTGTCCATCCTGGCCTTGAACACTGCCAAGGTTGAAGCTTTCACCGCTTTTTTGGGTAACCTGTGCCAGTGCTTCACCACCCTCACAAGTCAGAAATGTTCAGGGACATGTACAGATGACTGTACTTGCAATCAGAGTGCTCTTAAGGAGATAATGTTTCCTGGTGAATTCATCTTTCACTCTAAAGCATCCTTCAGGAAGTGTGCTGAGGCACAAACTGAGTAGTAGGAATAGTTTAGGCCGGTGCATGGATGTTGTGGTTACATGTGTGACGCTGGCAATACATACATTAATGCTAATAACAAAATATTCCATGTTCTCCTTTTCAGGGAGAGAACCTGTCAGCACGTTAAACCATCTTAAGACCATCTTAAAAATCTGAACGTGCACAAGTCCTTGGGTCCTGATGAAATCCATCCGTGGGTCCTGAAGGAGCTGGTGAATGAAGTTGCTAAGCCGCTGGCTATCATATTTGAAAAATCATGGCAGTCAGGTGAAGTTCCCGATGACTGGAAAAAGGGAAATAACCTCAATTTTCAAGAAGGGGAAAATGGATCACCCGGGGAATTACAGACCAGTCAGTGTCACCTCTGTGCCTTGCAAAATCTTGGAGCAGATTCTCCTGGAAGGCATCGTAAGGCACAGGAAAATCAACAAGGTGCTTGGTGACAGCCCGCATGGTTTCACTAAGGGGAAATCCTGCCTGACCAATTTGGTGGCCTTCTATGGTGGGGCTACAGAACTGATGGACAGGGGTAGAGCAGTTGATGTCATCTACCTGGATTTGTGTAAAGCATTCAACACTGTCCCACACGACATCCTTGTCTCTAAATTGGAGAGACATCAATTTGATGGATGGACCACTTGGTGGATAAAGAACTGGCTGGATGGCTGCACACAAAGAGTTGTGGTCAATGGCTCAATGTCCAGCTGGAGACCAGTAACGAGTGGTGTCCCTCAGGGATCAGTGTTGGGACCGGTCTTGTTTAACATCTTCGTTGGTGACATGGACAGTGGGATTGAGTGCGCCCTCAGCAAGTTTGCTGATGACACCAAGCTGTGTGGCTCGGTTGATACACTGGAGGGAAGGAATGCCATCCAGAGGGACCTTGACACGCTTGTGAGGTGGGCTGATGCCAGCCTCATGAAGATTAACCATGCCAAGTGCAAGGTCCTACACCTGGGTGGGAGCAATCCGAGGCACAGCTACAGGTTGGGCAGAGAAGAAATTCAGAGCAGCCCTGTGGAGAAGGACTTGGGGTGCTGGTCGATGAGAAAATGAACATGAGCCGGCAGTGTGAGCCTGCAGCCCAGAAAGCCAACCGTATCCTGGGCTGCATCAAAAGGATTGTGACCAGCAGGTCAAAGGAGGTGATCCTGCCCCTTTACTCTGCTCTTGTGAGACCTCACTTGGAGTGTTGTGTGTAGTTCTGGTGTCCTCAATATAAAAAGGACATGGAACTGTTGGAACAAGTCCAGAGAAGGGCCACGAGGATGATCAGGGGACTGGAGCACCCTTCATATGAAGATAGGCTGAGAAAGTTGGGGTTGTTCAGCTCTTGAGAAGAGAAGGTTGCATGGAGACCTCATAGCAGCCTTCCAGTATCTGAAGGGGGCCTATGGGGTGCTGGGGAGGGACTTTTCATTAGGGACTGTAGTGATAGGACAAGGGGTAATGGGTTAAAATTTAAACAGGGGAATTTTAGATTGGATATAAGGAGGAAATTCTTTCCCGTTAGGGTGATGAGGCACTGGAATAGGTTGCCCGGGGAGGTTGTGAATGCTCCATCCCTGGCAGTGTTCAAGGCCAGGTTGGACTAGGGCTTGGGTGATATGGTTTAGTGTGAGGTGACCCTGCCTATGGCAGGGGGGTTGGAACTTGATGATCTTAAGGTCCTTTCCAACCCTAACTATTCTATGATTCTATGTTTTCTTTTGTAGTATATGGCTTTGTAAAGGACCTAATGCGCAAAGGGCAATTCTTAGGTCACCAGTAGCTGTTATGAGCTAGGGGTAGCATTCAGTGGATACTAAAGAGCTCCCTCATCTTGCTTGGCAGAAAGCAGGAACAAACATTACCATGGCTGTCATGAATTGCTAACTTGTTATACGCCAGCAGTTCATCTTGTTTTTGTTGGGCGAACTTGTGCAGCATGGAATGCCTTGATCTTTTCTGCTCAGCCTTCTGCTGTGATGGTAAACAAGAGTGCAGAGGGTGTACAAGCTGAGAACCTCCTTTCTTTCTTAAAGACTGGTGAGTAACGAATACTGCTTGTACAACGTTCCCTTAAGTGCTGCATCTTCCTAGTGAACACATGACCTTATTCCCAGGAGAACCATGTATAACTGGAATTTTTTATATTTTTAAACCAGTTTTGTGCACACTTACATTTCCATAAGCTTGCAATTTTTTATTTACAGTTTATTAAAGTTAAACTGATTTGTTTTAAACCAGTTCAATGCAAATAAACCTGTGCAGAAGCTTGCAGTTCCTTGTGGGCAGTTTGAGCCCACAAGTTACTAATGAACTATGTCTGATGATGAAATGAGACTTGCTGAAATAGATGCCAAGTCATCAGCATAGCAAGTAAAGCACAATAGTACCCTTTGGAACTGCGTGAAGGATTGTGGAAAGCTGCTGCTTTATACCCATGATGCCCCATGTGATACTTCAGCACTGTGTTTTAGTGCTCCATGACCGGCACAGCTTGATTTCAGGAATGGCTCAGTGTGTTCTAATACAGAAGTAATGACTTCTACAAACCCCCAGATTTTGTACATCTTAGTGTTGCAAAAGTGGGTCAGTAGTAATGTTGCTGGTAGCTGACCAACCTTATAGCCTTCTATGAGGAAGTGACTAGGTGGAGGGATGATGGTAGAGCAGTAGATGTGGTTTTTCTTGATTTCAGTAAGGCATTTGATACTGTCTCCCACAGCATTCTCATAGATAAGCTAAGGAAGTGTGGGGTTGACGATCAGGTAGTGAGGTGGATCAAGAACTGGTTTGAAGGAAGAAGGCAGAGAGTTGTGGTCAGTGGTGCAGAATCTAGCTGGAGGTCTGTGACTAGTGGAGTCCCTCAGGGGTCGGTGCTGGGACCAGTGCTGTTTAATATTTTCATCAACGACCTGGATGAGGGAACCGAGTGTACTCTCAGCAAGTTCGCTGATGACACTAAACTGGGAGGAGTGGCTGACACACCAGAAGGCTGTGTTGCCATTCAGCGAGACCTGGACAGGCTGGAGAGTTGGGCGGGGAGAAATCTGTACATTGTGGGGACACAGGGTCTTTGGCTCCAAGTGTTTCATTCCTGAAGTCCTGCTCTTAGTGTTGCATGATGACCAGTGCACATGTAGCCTGAGGCCTGTCCTGAATGGGACATAGATGAGTGCCACATTTTTGCTTTTTAGTAGGTGTCTTTAATACAGCCAACCCAGTGAAGAATACTAATCCTAGTGGGGAAATAGGAGCCGTTACAGATAAAATTGTATAGAGCATATGTACGTTGCAGTTCGGCTTACTGTATTTGCGATGGTAGAATGTGTTAAACACTAGCAAATGTGATGGGAAACTTTCTTCATGGCCTATCAGCTTGAAGAAACAGAATTCTCAACAGGAAAAAGACTCATTGAACTGAGTAATGCTTTGCCAAATCTTTAGAGAACATCAGTGTAACACAGGCAAACAGGTGAGCACAGACTATAAATAAATTAAACCAAAACTACTGTTTGGTTTTCCTAAAATAGCCACAGCTGTCCAGTTCAAAAGGCTGGTTCTCAACACTGGTGTGCTTCTGTGAATGGAATGCAACAGCTCATGTAAGGAATGTTCTGAAGACTTTCTTCTGTTTTCCAAGAATTCAGAGTTCTGTATGTAAGTTGTTGGGGAATCTATCATTTGTTCATTCACATTCTTCTCAAGTTGTGAACTAAAAAATAAAAGGAGGAATAAGAATGTAAAGTGACTGTATAGATGTTTTAGCTAGAAAATACCTTTTTAGAGTCTCCGCAAAGGTTAAAACGCTGACTAAAATACATGTTGAGGGGAGAGGGGAAGAGCTAAGTGTCTTTCTTACCTAACAGAAGAACTCTGACTGTTTCTTACTGTTGAAGCAGACTTGTGTGGGACTTGCACTTTGCCAAGTGCTTGTAAGAGTGCATCGATGAATTTTTGGGACAGGGCCTTCCCTCGAGGCAAGACATGCAGAATTGGAGGGTTTGGGTAGTGTTATAGGAGTTTGTTGTCAGTTGTTTTGTTTGTTGTCTAGGCATGTAGATAATTAGCCCACATAGTTTGTTTGTTGTCTAGGCATATAGAAAATTAGCCCAGGTCTGTCGTGTATTGTGTTTCTGTCTCCAGATGGTGAGTGGCTGTCCAAAATTTCCTCTTCCAATGGGAAAGGCAGTTGAGCCACCATCTTACTCTTCCTAGGAGAAGCAGCAGAGCATGAAGGTATCACCTCCCTCAGGGTACCTTTGGGATCCCTTTCCTCCAACTGATGGGGAGCCCAGGTCTACTTGTACTTGGGGGTTGGAGGATTTTGGTGTGTGGGATGGCTGTGGAATGAAAGTCCTGATTTGATAGCAGGACAACTCTAGCCTCTTCTTGCAGTGAGGAATGGCTGCAGTTTTCTGTCTATTGTACTTAAATGTTCTTCAACTGGCTAATCTGTCTTGTTTTTAAAGATAACTTTCCTGGTCTCTAACATGGATTTGCTCACAAATTTATTTCTGTAAGCTGAATTTGCTTTCTGCAGTAGCCCTTTGATTAAGTATTCTGAAAAACATGCTATGGATGTCAGAAATTATGGGTTTGAAAATTTCTAATTCAGATGATAAAATGGCAAGTTTACCTTAAGGATGCGTGTTTTTTGGGATATTTTTCTGAAAGGTCTTTGTATAAAGCTGAGCATATGTACTATCTGGCTTCTCACCACATTTGTTGGTATATTGTTTTGGCTACATAGAAACGGAGGTTGAAGTCATGCCCCTGCAGAAGTCATTGATTATTTTGACACCATTAAGTGGAGCTAGAACCTCATCTCCTTCTATCTGTGCTACTAACTTATAGTGTTCCTTAGGACAGCACTACTTAATGGAGAAAAATAACTCTTCAGTTTGCCTAAGGAACTTGAGTTCCCTATCGTTCTCTGTATATCTCTACTGCTGTCAGCTGGGTTCCTCCTGCATTGAACTGGAAGATGAATTTGGTCTTTAGTTTGCTTCATATTCTCATGAGTAGCTTTTTTTCAAGTGGAAACCTAAGCTCAGTGGGTGTTATGGAAGTTAAAACTGGTTACATACCAGTTACACCACATGTTACTCCAGAGATACTTCTTTATTGCTCCTGGGCACGCACAAAATGAACCTTTGTGAATGCCTTTTGAAACAAATTGTCAGGTCTTAGTAAATAAGGCATAACATGTGCTTTAACTGGAAGTTTCTTAAATAGTGTGCATACCAAGAGCCTTTTAGTGTTTGTACTTAGATATTGCATTCAGGTTGTATGGGTTTAAAAAGAATAATCGTTGGTAAAAAGATACCTGGGTAAGCTCAATGAAATGTGATAGTAATGATAAAAGAATAGTGGTATTGTCAAAACCAATTTCTCTTTTTGTTTTTGGTCACTGGCTTTTAAAAATCATTATGCCCACATGTACCTATTAGTAATTTCAGCTCTTGAACCTTTACAATAGTAGTAATTTTCTTTTCCAAGTTATAGAAAACAAACCCCAACCAGCTGGCTACCTAATGTTACCAAACACAATGACTTCACAATATAAATTATTACCTCTAAGGAAAGCAATGGAGAAAGGTGGAAAGAGCTGGTGCATGAAAGCTTTTAGTGGAAATTAATGAAATAAACAGCTATTCTGTCAGCAGATCATTTCATTTGTTCAAATTAAGTAATGGTCTGATAAGTGAGACTCAGTGACAACCAGCTGTAAGAAAAGACGTTTACAGCGTGACTGAAAGTAGCATAATGAGACAGCTAGAATGAGAACTAAAGGGCTTTAAGAAGTTTCTGTATGTTACATGCAATATTCCTCAAATTTCCCTCCTTACCCTTTGAGTGTCATTCTTGGTCACCTTGTCTGTTAATGTTAACAAGTTTATAGCTGCATGTTGTACATGCTAGTGGACTGTTGGCTGTCGCTGAGAACAGGGCTTGTTACAAGGGGAAATTGTTGCTTTTCAACAGTGATTCACTGTGATTGTTCACTGAGCCTGTGACACTGAATCAAGTCATCCCATGGCCAGACTCATGCCAAGAAGCCAGTGACCTCCTCATTCAAACCATTCCAAACTAGTCAATATAGCATATGCTTCACTGTGATACACACTTCTTGAACTGTAGAGATAACACAAGCACATGCATAAAGTACATGTACAGGTAATTTCTTGTAGACCTAGGAAACAACTGTAGACCTAGGAAACCACTACATGCACTAGTTGACATCCTCCGTGAATGTCAAAGACAACACACATTGGTTTTCTCACAGGACCTTGGAATGTGTTGACACTGCAATGTGTGGGAGATATTCCATTTCATGCAGGTATCACACTGATGCAGTTGAAATAGAAGATGTTATAAATAATATGCTGTACTTACTGGAGAATTCACTTGGAATATCAGGGCACTGTTATACAGTAGATGATCTCTCCTGAGTTGACTAAAGAGATCAGGGACAAAAGCCAGTCTTAGTACAAAATCCAGTTGTGGTGGGGCTGTGGCACCAGTCCTTGATGAGGGAGGGAAAGTGTAGCTACGTGTTTAGTGAAATCTATGTTCTGTGAGTGTTTTTCTTGAAAGTAAAAGTTTATATTAAGACAGAAAAGTCCAGAAAATTCTCTCCAGAAGGCAGGATGTTGTTGTGTGAACATGAAATTCTTTCTCTTCAGTAATTTGGGAGAGTACTAAGTGTATATCTCAAAATGAGTAAAACAGCAAGGGTGAGAGAGGCATTTGTGGGTATTTTAGAAGTTTTTTTTTTGATCCATGTGTTTTTGGAAACAAAATTTGTGTGGCTTGTAGATAAACAGTGCTGTATGGTGTGTTAGATATAAGCATCTCACAAGTGGTTCCTGGACAAGGGGTGATGGGTTCAATCTGAAACAGGGGAAGTTAAGGTTATATCTAAGGAAGAAGTTCTTTACTGTGAGGGTGATGAAGCACTGGCACAGATTACCCAAAGAAGTGGTGAATGCTCCATCCCTGGCAGTGTTCAAGTCCAGGCTGGATGGAGCCTTGGGTAACATGGTCGAGTGTGAGGTGTCCCTGCCCATGGCAGGGGGTTGGAACTAGATGATCTTAAGCTCCTTTCCAACCCAAACCATTCTGTGATTATATGAAACAGTTTCCCCTGTGAACAGCAAAAGCATAGAACTGCATAGTGCAATGAATTGTCTAGGATAGAACTATGAGAAACCTAATCATTTACAGATCAACCTCTAAAGGAAGCTAGTGGAAATATCAACCAATACCACTTGTAAATATCTGTCAATTTGGACTTAAAATAGTATTGTAGAATCCAAACAGAAGTGCTTTTACAGGGTTGAGGGCTGCCTTGGTTGCAGTGACCATGAGATGGTGGAATTCAGGATCTTGTGTGGCAGGGCCAGTAGAATAGCAAGTAGAATTGCAACCCTGGACTTTAGCAGGGCAAACTTTGGCCTCTTCAAGCAATTGCTAGGGGAAATCCCATGGGCTAGGCTGCTTGAAGGTAAAGGGGCCCAAGATAGTTGGTTGACGTTCAAGGACTGCTTTTTCTGAGCTCAAGATCAGAGCATCCCAACACGTAGGAAGTCAAGGAAGAGGGTCAGGAGACCTGCGTGGCTAAATAGGGAATTGCTGGGTATGCTGAAGTGGAAGAGGAGAGTTTACAGGTCGTGGAAGGAAGGGCTGGCCACTTGAGAGGAATATAAGGCTGCTGCTAGAGGATGTAGGAAGGCAGCTAGGATGACTAAGGCCTCCTTGGAATTAAAGCTGGCGAGAGGGGTCAAGGACAGCAGAAAGAGCTTTTTCAAATACATGGCAGATAAAACTAACACCAGAGGCAATGTAGGCCCATTGGTGAACGGGACGGGTGCCCTGGTGACAGAAGATACAGAGATGGCAGAGTTACTTAATGCCTTCTTTGTCTCTGTCTACTCTGCCGGAGGCAGTACTGAAGAGCCCTGTACCGCTGAGACCTCAGATGAAGACAGGCCAACGGAGCGGTTTGCCTTAGTCAACGAGGAATGGGTTAAAGACCAGTTGAGCAATCTGGACATCCATAAATCCATGGGTCCAGATGGGATGCACCCGCGGGTGCTGAGGGAACTGCCGGAGGTCATTGCTAGACCGCTCTCCATCATCTTTACCAAGTCTTGGGAAAGGGGAGAGGTGCCTGAGGACTGGAGGAAAGCGAATGTCACTCCCGTCTTCAAAAAGGGCAAGAAGGAGGACCCGGGTAACTATAGAACAGTCAGCCTCACCTCCATTCCTGGGAAAGTGATGGAACACCTTATCCTTGGTGCTGTCTTAAGGCATATCAAGGATAAGAGGGTTATGAGGGGCAGTCAACATGGCTTCACCAAGGGGAAGTCATGCTTGACCAATCTCGTAGCCTTTTATGAGGAAATAACACGGTGGATGGATGATGGCAGAGCGGTGGATGTGGTCTACCTTGACTTCAGCAAAGCATTTGACACAGTCTCCCACAGCATCCTCACAGCTAAATTGAGGAAGTGTGGTCTGGATGATCGGGTAGTGAGGTGGACTGTGAACTGGCTGAAGGAGAGAAGCCAGAGAGTTGTAGTCTATGGGGCGGAGTCTAGTTGGAGGCCTGTATCTAGTGGAGTGCCTCAAGGGTCGGTACTGGGACCAGTATTATTTAATATATTCATCAATGATTTAGATGAGGGAATTGAGTGTACTATCAGCAAGTTTGCTGATGACACTAAGCTGGGAGGAGTGGCCGACACGCCAGAAGGCTGTGCTGCCATTCAGCGAGACCTGGACAGGCTGGAGAGTTGGGAGGGGTGGTTAGTAGGTCGAGAGAGGTCCTCCTTCCCCTCTACTCTGCCCTGGTGAGACCTCATCTGGAATATTGTGTCCAGTTCTGGGCCCCTCAGTTTAAGAAGGACAGGGACCTGCTGGAGAGAGTCCAGCGCAGGGCAACTAAGATGATTAAGGGAGTGGAGCACCTCCCTTATGAGGAAAGACTGAGGGAGCTGGGTCTCTATAGTTTGGAGAAGAGGAGATTGAGGGGTGACCTTATTAGTGTATATAAATATATAAAGGGGGAGTGTCACGAGGATGGAGCCAGGCTCTTCTCAGTGGCAAACAATGATAGGACAAGGGGCAATGGGTACAAACTGGAACACAAGAGGTTCCACTTAAACTTGAGAAGAAACTCTTTCTAGTGAGGGTGACAGAACACTGGAACAGGCTGCCCAGGGAGTTTGTGGAGTCTCCTTCTCTGGAGACATTCAAAACCCGCCTGGACACGTTCCTGTGTAACCTTATGTAGGTGTTCCTGCTCCGGCAGGGGGATTGGACTAGATGATCTTTTGAGGTCCCTTCCAATCTCTAACATACTGTGATCCTGTGATACTGTACTGCACAGTTCAAATTGCTCATGATGACTTTTGACAGGCAGCCTGTAAGGAAGGAGAAGGGATGTATTTTTCTCTTGAAGAGACAGAGCAATTCAGTTCTGCATCATGCCATTGGCAGCAGTGCCAGGAGAAGACTTCTCTTCAGATGTGTCCATTAGGAATCACTGTATTTCTGCAGTGCTTGAGTAGTGGCTCTTGCCAGCCTATGAGAAACTCTACCCTACTTGGCTTTCCCAGAGACTGTAGACTGTTTCTTAAATACACATAGCTCTGTCATGCTTAATTGCTTTATTACTGTCTATTTTAATGATGTTCAGTTACCACTGTTGTTGTAACAACCTTTTTTCGGTCCAGGATCAGAAACTGCAGTGTACAAAAACACTTGAGAGTCAGATCTGCCTTTACTGACATTCTTGGAAGCATGTGTTGGTGTATATACTCCTAGCAACTATGTAAGTGTCCCACAAATGGCAAATAAACCAGTACAAGAGCAAACAGCTTGTTAACCTAAAATAGAGTGAAGTACCAAAGGTAAAACAGGTCTCCTCCTCTCTATGGTTTAAGGCATAAATAACATTTGAGCTGAAGTTTAATAGTGTGGCCTAGTAAGATGTATATTTTCAGTAATGGGATTATTTTTAATCTGAAGCTAGGTCTATCAAATCATACGATAATTTGGGTTAGAGGGGACTCTTAATGGTCATTTAGTCCAACCCTCTGCAATAAGCAGGGACAACTTGCGCAGCATTTCTTACAGTCTTTGTGAACCATTGTTTCTTCATATGCATAATAATGAGATGGGAATGGTTCATTCCCCTTCAGATTTGGTTTGCAAGAATGATTAATTGCACCTCTTTGCAGTACTAAACTAAATGTGCTTCAGGTCCGGGTGTGGATGTGGTTTGTGTGGTCACATAGCAGAACCTGTCCTGGTTGTTGGTCTGTAGCTCTTGCACTGGTCCATCTCCCACCCTCCAGTCGCAATGGGGAGCTTGTAGAAAACACCACTAGGAACAGTCACCCATGTGTGACTGTAGTTTCTGGGTGATACTGGTATTACACTGACTCCTTAAGTCACCGACAGAGATCCATTCCTGAGGACTTGAGAAAGCACGGAATATGGGCCACAGTTTGTGTAGAAGAGAGCATAAAACACAACACAGAAAAGCTGAAGCTTCAAAAGCATTAGAAAAATTGAAGTCTAACAGGTAACACATTACACCAGGGACTGCAAATTGAACTAAGCAAGAGTCATCAGGTGTTGCAAGAAGAAATGCCCCACAACAAAGTAAAATTTAAATGAGAGCATTGGCCTCTGTATTATTTCATTCAACCACAGTTCCACCTGATTTGCCCCTTAGCATCACTGGTCCTCCACTGGGGTGTCCTGGGGTAGCCCTGCGGTGCCAGATGCCTCGACAAGCGGGTGTACCTACTCCTGCTGTGTTGGTAACACCCAGAACAAAATTAATGCTCAACCAGGAGCAGTTCACAACTGTGCTGCACCCAGGAGGATGGTCAAGGTTCAGCATGGAGCAAGCCCCTTGCCTGACCCCAGAGTCTCCTTTAGCCCCCTCCAAGACTGGAGTGGAAGGAACCCTCAGCACTGCTGGCACTGATCAGGTTGAGCCCATGTGGTTGAGGAAATGCAAAGTGTTGCAGTGGGCACCAATGCAGCCAAAGAACTCTCCCTGTTCTGAAATGCTTACTTATTATACCAAGTCTATAAGACTGAGCTGCCAAGGTAGAAAGGAGAACAGGGAAACCTGATCTGAATTTACAGGATACTCTATAGAGTTGCCTATCAGATATCCAAGTATATCACTGTTTAACAAAGACATGTTATATTGCTTTATCTTGGTTTACAAACCAGGTGTGCAGGAGAAAAGTTTAACTAGGTCTGCAGAACTGGCCAATGTATTTTCTCATTGTGCAGTTCCTGGAAACGTGTATTTGTTGTAAGGTGTTTTCTGAAAGAATATGTACCATCTCTACTTAGAATGGAAATAAATATCAGCTGCAGTGTGGTCGTTGCATGTGGAAAGCAAACCAGACTGTGCACACACACTCCTAAATGAAAAGAAACAGATACACAGTAGTTCTAAAGTAAACCAAAAGCCTGAGTTCATAATTGCTCCTTCAGTTATTGAGCAGGAATGTATTTATTCCATTCTCTATAACTTTCTATTCCTTTTCACTGTCTTAATTCATATCACAGTCATGTCTGTAGCATTTCAGTATACTTCAAGAAGCTGCCTCTCTTGCTGAAAGCTCATCTCGTTTCCTTCAAAGAATCGTTCAAGTTGTAGTAATACTGTGCATACCATCTGTCCTCAAATAATGCCTCAAAACGCTTGAATTTTATTGGTGATAGGATTTTAACCCGTAACTTCAGTTTCTTGCAGAAAAATGCTCTTGAATGTGTCTGTAATTAGGTGGAGGGGATTTTGTTTTTTGATAGAAGAACTTGTTTAGCTCGTGCATGTCTTGGCTAAATTGCAGTAATGTGAATTAATTGTTCAGACTAATTAAAAAAATGGGAAAAGGAAATTGAGATGAAAATGGTCTTTGTCCCAGTTCTCTCTGCTGCAGTTGAAAGGGGAACTGTGGTAACAGAGCAAGTGAAATTCTGGTCGTGCAGAGATTTCTTTGCATACGCAGCCTTTGATGTGGTCAGTATTTGTTGGGTTTAACCTAAGACACTTTCTCAATATTGGTGCCGTAGAAAGAATAAACAGGATAAAAGGTTGTCTGAACCGAACTTTTTCTGAAGATTTCTATTGTTTAGAAATCTTTCTCATTTTCCCTGTCAACTTTTTCTTCAGTCTTCTTTGTCTCTATTGTAAATATCCTAGAATCATAGAATAGTTGAGGTTGGAAAGCACCTTAAGGTCATCAAGTTCCAAACCCCTGCCATGGGCAGGGACACCTCACACTAAACCATGTCACCTGAGGCTCTGTCCAACATGGCCTTGAACACTGCCAGGGATGGAGCATTCACAACTTCCCTGGGCAACCTATTCCAGTGCCTCACCATACTTACAGTAAAATATTTAAGTGTTTTTTAATTGCTGAAGCCAAGAGCATGTATCATGTGTGCTGTTGCTTTGCCAGGAAGCTTGTGCTGAGTCAGCACAACCTAAGCTTTGCCAGGAAGCTTGTGCTGAGTCAGCACAACCTAAGTCATCTTCAGTCTGAGCAGGCTGACAGAGGGTGCTGTTACTGTCTCATGATAGGGCACTGGATGCAGATACAGCGATTGCAGAGTAAGGCAAGGACTGATTTTCTTGAAGCACTTAATAGAAAGTTAAACACCACATCAGCAGGCTGGGTTTGGAAGTGTGACTTGGAGGAATAAGGCAGTTCTGACCTGCCTTAGGTTGGCTGGCTTTTGGCTGTGTTTTTATGTTATTTGTTATCTTAAAATGCACTGTTTGCACAGAAATGGGTTCTCTAAGTAGAGGAAAATGAGTCCAAGTGCCTTCTATGGATTTATAGATGCGCTAATTTCAGATTGTCTGCCAAAAGTAAGCTCAAGAAAATGCTTCAGCTTTTTCGCTTGCCTGTTCTATGGAACTGCACTACTGTTTGAAGTCATTGACTGAGTATTAGACAGCTGTTGTCAGCAAGAGATAATCAACCGATGACTCTAAAGTACCTAACAGTTCTGTGTAGCAGAAGGAGATGTTTCAAGAGCTGTCCAAATGTCTCCAGCACAAGGTGCAGAGCATGTTGTTTTGCAGGGGCACATACAGTTCAAGCAGAGCATGTGAAATGCCACTTTAGGGCAAACCACAGTTCTTCAAGTCTTTCTAGCAGAGAGAAGCAGTGTATTCAGCTGCTTTGCATTAGCCTGTGCTTCTGTTATCTCTTGTCTTTCTCATCTCAAATGCAAGTAGCTGATCTCGTCTTTCTCATCTCAAATGCAAGTAGCTGAGCTATGGGATGCCTTTACGCTATTTGAATTGCTAAATTAGGTCATGTGTCAGGATGAAAGAGGCAAAGTTTATGGGAAGAAACTGTTCTACAATCCTTTGTTGCTTTCTCAGGAGAGCTGCCCTTGAAGAGCACTGGTCACTTTGTGTGATAGTTTGCAAACTTAGTATTACATAATAATGATAATGATGATGTTGATAAACAACCATCAGGAGGTCTGCTTTGTCTTTATGAGAGCACATCATGTTTAGGTAAAATAAAATTAACCTCTTGATACTTTTAGCCAGTAGCTATTGCATACACTTTTGCTAGTAGCAGATGGTGGTAAAACATAAGGTAAAATTTAGACTTTTTTAAAATAAACCTTATAGCTAAAAGACCTAGAGCTAGGTCTGCAGACTAAAAGAAACATTCTGGCTTCATCAGAATGATGGGCTGTCTTCCATTCTATAGTCTTAAGTTTAGTCTTGAAAGAAATCAAAACATTTTATCATTCTGTGTTGTGAGTTGTTTCTTATCCTCACTTGAAAAGATGAGGTCTGTCTCCCTTTGTTGTTTCTTTATGGCAGTGTCATTGATTGGTATTTACTCTGACTAATTTGCTATTCCTGAAGATTAATTCTGAAGATATAACAAATAACATAATAGACTTTTGAGTTTAATATATGGGGAGATATAATCAGGCATATCAATTATTTCCTTCCTGCATTTTCTTTCTCTGTAATTAAATTTCTGCTTGTGGAATAATTCTGTATGTTCCTTAGAACAATAACTTATTCAAAACCTGAATGCTAAGTAATCTAAGGAGGGAATTAATTGTTAACAGTGAACAAAGATTTTCATTTAGGTGATATTAATACTTTCCTTAGTAAACAGGAAATGGAATTTCCGTCAGTTGCAGAAGCATAGGCGCAGCTTTTGGCCTAACTCACGAACTTGCCCAGAGGAGTAAAGGGGAATGTAACTAGTGAGGGCTATTCAGATTAAATGGAGTGTGTGTAATAAGGGTAGAGGATGTAGACTTATGCTACATCTCCTGCTTCTTCAGGAGGGCCAAAAGAGGACAGACTCCTGCCTGGGCTTCCCGAGCTCATATGTTGACGTGCATGTGCCATGGCAGTTGGAGGAGAAGGGATATACTGGGCTGGGTTGTGGTGTGGATAGAGAGGACATGGGGACATGTGGGCTGGTTGAATGTTAGCAGAAGTCATCTGGGAGTAATCAGATCAGTCTGTAGTTGAGGGAGAAGAGCAGGTAGATGTATCAGAATGATTTTATGTTTGTGTGAGTTATGCAGCAGGAAGGTAAAATGTCTGAAGATATGCAGGTTGGTTCTTTTCTGGTAAGGGAGTTTGGCTTCTCTTCTATATTGCTTCTGTGATGAAGCTGCTCTTCTGAGTTAAAAGTGAGGGGTTTGATACTGGTACAGTTGTGGTGCCACAGGAGGAGATGCCAAAAAGGAGCAATCGTAAGAGTGGAAAACCCCTGCAGGCTTGCATAAATAATGATAAATTGAAGTGGTCCCATGGTCTCCCAAGTTAGAAATACCACAGTAGACAGGAGAACAGAAATGGACTCTTCCCTGCTTTTTATTTCATCTAGTCAAAGTGGAAATGTTAAAAGTCACTATCAGCAGTTGGTGATAGGTAACAAGTGGAACTGATAGGTATTTTCTGTCCTCAGCCTTGGGAAACAATAGTTGTCAGTGCCCCTCCATCTCCTTGAGGCACCACACAATGCCTGTCTGTCTCTGGTTTGTAGACTTGGAACATTCAGTGCTGAGCAGACCTTGCTCCGCAGAGGTAATAACCTGGTCAGCCATGCAGCTGAAGGATCAAGTTTAAAGGAGAAATTAGGAACAATTCCCAGCACTATTCTGTTTCAGCCTCAAGTGAAGACTTCCACTGCCCAACCATTTGCAATTGACATGAGCATCAAAGGCAGGAGGGGAGGTTGATGGGCACTTGCTTAAATCTCGTAAGGTAAGGTGGCTTTGAAAACAGTGCGGATTCACCTTTCAGGTTACCTAAAACCAAATACGACATAATTAAGCATCTGACCCTTCATCCCTCTCTCTTTTCCTGTGCCTTAGAAGACACCCAGTGTTTCTGAGAGGAGGAATGGAATCACCTTCACTTCTGGGAGTTGCCCTGCTTTCGGTGAAATTCTTATGCAGAAATAGTCAGATTCTGAGCAGACAACATTTTTAGACGGAATTTTTCGAATTATATTTTTTAAAAGGTGACATCCGAGCAGAGAATAGACAAGGTTTAAAGGAAGATACCCCCCAAGATCTGCACGGCGAAGGTTTTTAAACTAGAAGGTAAAAACACTGTCAAAAAAAAGAAAAAAAGAGAATAAGAAAAAAATGAAACAAAAGGGAAAAACTAGCATAGGCAGCAGCAGGAAACATATGGTCTGGGAAAATGTCGGTGTATTTTTTGATTTCTGAAGGATATGGTTGTACCCAAAAGTCATAGCATTGCACATTCACTGGACCTTACACGTGTGAAAGACAAGGGGAGGCAGGAAGCCTTTAGTTGTGCACAGAGGGGTAGGCATGAGAAGAGACTGAGAGATGAATACCAAGAGAAGCACAAAAGGGAAGGACACTGAAAAGGGATTCCTATCTACTTGTCTGAGTTCGTCTTCCACAGCCTGTCATACCTCTTTGGGCAAGCCAAGTTGCAATCAGATGCTTTTGAAACATCACATCCTCATTCTGTGTCTCCCTTTTGATGAGCTAGAGATGGAGTATTTCCCATTGCAAAGGGAAATGTACTGCAGGTTGTTAAGTCTTCCCACTTGAAGTGTAATGGGTACAACACAGTGGAAACAGATGAAAAGGATGTGCACTGGTACAAGTAAAATGACTATAGCCAGATCTTTGAGGTCTTGATGATACTAGTTCTAATAAAAAATGTCTAAAGAAAAGGGAATGAATGGTCCACACTTGTCTCTGTTACACAGGAGTCTCTCATACTTCTCACTTTCTATTCTGCCATAGCTTGAGAGGATGCAGCCACCTCTCAATCTTCAGGCCCTTTTCCCTGGCAGGCCTGTTCTCTTTTTGAACAGTTTATTTCCAGCAGAGCCTGCCGAGGTTTGGATATGCTCACTAACATGAGCTGAATCCCTTCTGCCATCATCTCTGTCCCCACGGTCAGTGCCACATAGCACACCTGTTTCCTAACAGCATCTTACAGGTTCAAGGAGTTCCTGCTATTAGAAGGAGAAAAGATAACTGAATTACCAGCAGTATAAACAGCAACTATGAAAATCTTATCTTTGCTTCCTTGGAAACTGTGCATTGAATGAAAGCGCACAGGAACAGCAGACAAAAAGGCTGCAGGAAATTTGAAAACTGAAGAAGGAATGTCTGCATGAAAAATAGGATGTTCGGGGATGAGAAACATTCCTGAGGAAGATGAGAAGGCCAGGCACTCAAAGTTTCTCAGGTAAAACCAGACTATCGTTGCAGGCAAATTACCTTTGGAAATAGCAATGTAGTGTGGCAGTAGCTGTACAGCAGTGGCTGCAAGAGAGGGCAGGAACACTCCACACTGTTCAGGGTAGCATTGAGGTTCACTTAGTGCAGGGGATTGGAAAAGCCATCAGCCTTTTTCCTTCAGGGAAGAGGAGACAATTTAGTGCATGAAAAACAGTGTTACAGGACTTGTGCTGACATTAACTTGGGGTATTTTTATAGGGAATGTGATTGAAATGCACTATGTTCTTTCCATCAGGCTTGTAACAACCCTCAGGCTCTCTGCCTCCTGCAGCTGCATCTTTTTGTGTCTGGAGACTGGAGTTTATTGGTAGGAAGTTTGTGTAACTGGTTGGAATTAATGGAATGGAAAATGTCATAGTAGCAAAATAGCAAACCCCACCTATTATTTCAACTTGCATCAGGTGTGTTTCGCTGCATCGAGTCTGACCTGGCAGGTATTGCAAGGGCAGTAATCTCAGTGATGTTTTTAACCACACTTAATAGTCTGTGTGCAATAAGAAAAAAAAAAATCTTTGGACTAGGGTTTTACTAAATATACAGTATTTATGAGACAGAAATTCTTCTGTGGTCTTAGTATTCAAATGTAATAATCAATACAGATTTCAATAGTAGACTAACCTGGTTATTAATTTTAATGCAGCCAACAGGCTGTTCCCATTAATGAGAAAAAGTAAACCAGACTTTGTGTGGTCTTGTTTCCAGCAGCATAGTCATGGATTTGCTTTGAAGGATGAATCATGTAAAGTCTTTTAAGGATTCAATCTCAAGAATTTTCAAAATTGAGTCCTTTGAATCCTTCTTTCTGTGCTCAAGTAGCTCTGTTCAGCATCCAAGTACTGGGGTAGAGACCTTTCCTATTCAGTGATGATGATCCTGATGTAAGATTTAATGGAATAGTTTCCCATTGACTGAGTTGATCCTTCCTTGACTCAATTCCTCTTGAGCTAAGCTGGGAAGAAATGCAAAAAGATAAACAGAAGACAGATCAGGAGAATTGGAAGGTAGAGGAAGATCCCCTGGAAGCACACCTGATGGTGGTCTGCAGGTCGTAGGTAATATGCCCTGGGCTTCAGTCACACACATAGCTTTGGGATTATTGCTGGCATAAGCTGTGGAACTCTTTGGAGTTCATTCAGTGTCTTATACTTAGTCTGTTGAGTTCAGGTAATCATTTATCACAGTTTCCTGTGTGAAAACCTGTCCTCATAGAAGTAACCCTACTCCTGCAACATGAGAAAGACTTTCTTGTAATCATTTGGACCATAACTTAATTAAAATGGAGGATTTGTAGTGCAGAACCACAACTGCTTTCTAGCATCTGTAATATTGCTTTAAACTGATGCAAATACATGTGTTCTACATCTGTACTGGAGCATTCAGCCCTGACATTCCTTCATCCTGTGCAATATTTGTGAAATAAAAGGAAAAAGAGAGGATTTGTTATGTTTCATACAGATGAAATGTATTAGATGAGATTAGATGAGATAGTCAGTTTGGAAATGTTCCCAGCATGGATTCAGCGCTCAGTAACTATCCCTCCCACCTGTGTTCAAATTGCTAACTAGTTGTGACTTACTCTACTCTCACATCAGTTAATTACTCTAGGTAATTACTCATGGAGAACAAGATGAAGGAAGATGATAGTAGGAAACATGAAGAGCAGTAACAGTGCAGTCCGTTACCCTCGCCTATGCAGAGTTCCAGGCAGAGGACTGACCTTCAGCAGCAGTGCTGGCCTTCAGGTGCCTCCCTCTGAGGCTCTCCCATTGCCTTTGTGCAGAGGGGGTTCCCAAAATGCATCTGCTCCTGGTAACTGTCCCCTTTTGTTCAACTACAGGAATTACATTGTAAATGTGTCGGAAAGAGACTCTTAGTGATCAGTAGTGAAATGATAGTATTGCAAACAAAGCAGGTTCTGCTTTCTATGCAGAACTGTAACAGTTATTTAGGATTTAAGTTTGTTTTTTCTTCAGCTGGCCCTTGCAGCCAGTCAATCTAAAAAAATATTAGTGTTAGCAGCTAGAGTCAAAATAATGTGGGATAAAATAAACCTGATTTTATCTTTTACTTGACACATGAAATTAGATCTGTTATTTCTTTGGTCACTCATTTTCATCCTCATAGCTAATTCCCTTTCTTTTGGCTCTGAGCACAGCAGAAACTTCGCAGTTATAAATGGGAATAGTAGATAATGCCTTAGTGAATTGTATTGACTCGGATGTTAAGCAAAGACTAGCAAGTTGTGCCCCTTGAACTGGGTTATGCTTATTCCTTGACCTTGTGTGTTCTGTTCCCTTCTTTCCTACCCAGCTTGGGTAAGTCTAGCAGCCAGTGCAGCCTGAGGTCAAGTACTTAACACAAAAGCTGCTGGGTTAGATAGTCAGTGCTGCTGATGGGTGAACGTGCTCTGGGCGTATTGCCTGTGGGAACCACCACCTAATTGAAGTCTCCTATGTGGCAGAACGCTGAAGATCATTCAGCTCAATAACCTTGGGTTGAACGAATGATGAACACAATTTGAGGTCCCAAATGCATCAGTCACTTCCGTGGCACAGAAGATCAAGGCAGAGCAGGATGCCACACAGATCAAAACACAGGTCAGGAGTATAAACATTCTTAGGTTTATAAACTCGGGTGCTAAGAGTTGTTCATTCCATCTAGCAAATATTTCTGACATACTAGACTTAGTGGCTGCTTTTCCCCAGAGGTTCCTAGGAAGATGCCAATAGAAACAAGAATAATAAACTGAGAGACTTAGATGAACACTTGCAAATTCCAGTTCTGAAATCACTTGTACAAATTACCAGGGTTTTGGTTTTTTTTTTACATATCACAGGCATAGGCATTACTGTCACACTAAAATTTTGAGAGTAAATTTATAGCAACCATTGTCTAAAATGGGAACTGAATAGGGTAAGAATAGAAAAACAGGCAGAAATGACAAATCACCTTTCACTGCAGGTCTTAAGCATCAGCAGATAATGTAAATCACAGTAGAAAAAAACCTCTTCCTCCTCCTTCACATCAAACATCCCAGATGGCCTCAGTCGAGAAGGAATTTGGGAAAGCAGGTAGTGGGCTACACCAGGATCCTGCACTGCCCCGGTGGAATGGCCTCTTTTTACAAGGGTGTATGGCTTCAAACTTTGGTGCTGACTATGTGGGCAAATGATGGCTGTATGCGTCTTTTAGAGAAACAAATCCAAGTATCTTGGTCAAACATGAAGAGAAGGTAACACAAAAACATTGAGACTTTCATTATTTTATTAAACAGACCCCTAACCCTAGCTTAGACTTATCTGGGAACCCGAAGAAATACTATGATGCTTCTTCCAGCTTCTGGAACCATACATCCTAGGCTTTTATCTGTGTCACCTTTCTAGTACCATCAGAGGGAACGGCAGAGTCTAGAGCCTGGTGTGGCTAGACATGTATTGCTTGTATCTGTGCCACTGTGAAGAGGATTGCTGTTATGGAAGGAAATCTGAACAATTGTTAGAAGTGCTGTGTAAGGAAATTATATCAGTGTGTTGGAATGGATTGTGTATGCAGACCAGGAGAGCTTATATTTTATTAGCATAAAATAATAATATTTACTTCATAATGGCTTCTAGAGGTTCATCTTGAGGTGAAAATGAAAATGCAGACATGGAGAATAGGAGCAGCCTGAAGCAAATACAGAAGAGGAAAATGAGCTCTGCCCAGATATTTATGGTAGGATAGAGAGAATTTTGGAAGAGTCTCTGAGCCCATATGTGTAGTGCCCTTTGCCCAGTGCAGGTTCTCAGTAAACTGTGCATGGAGATAGAAACAGAATCAACCAGGTTGGAAAAGACTTTTAAGATCGTTAAGTTCTACCATTACCCCAGCACTGCCAAAGCTTCCACTAAATCATGTCACTAAGGGCCTCATCCACAGGGTTTGTGAACACTTCCAGGGATGGTGACTACCATTCCATGACAAGCCTGTTCCAATGCCTGAGCACACTCTCAAGGAAGAAATTATTCCAAATGTTTGTGCCAGCCAGTACTTGAAGACTGCAGTGGCTGAGACAAGCAAAATAAAGCCCCGAAGAGCGAACAGTGAAGGAACCTGAATGGGAAAGACTAAGTTAATACAATGTAAATGCCTAACACCACATTCTTGGGAGAGTTCTGCTGAACTTTGACTTTTAGAGAAAATATTTGGGGATCATTATTGCAGAAAATAAATTTCATGGTGTTTCTAAGTTGTATCTATATAAAGCTAGAAAGGATACTGAGTAGACAGCACTGGTCTGGTGAGTGGGCCCTGTAGCTGTGTTGGCTTCACAAATGTTGTGCATGTGCTGTTCTTAAAGAGTAGAGGAGAACAAAAAGGGGAGAAAAACACAAAATCATTTAGTCCCTTCATCTTCCAGACCATGAGAATTTTTCCTTGTTTTAGTATGATAATTGTATCAAGTGAGGTTTTCATTATTCTGTGAAATGTTTGAATTAATTAGTAAAAACTTGAACTCCAAAAAGCAGCTGTTGAGAAAATCAGGAGTAAAAAGCACCCAACAATATTTGCAAAGCAAAATTGCAATGATGTAAATTCCAGCTACTGGATTTGTAATCGTGGGAGCCTGGGAGAACAGGACTGGAAAGCTCTCAATTACATTGGAGAAACATTCTCATTTATGTTACAAGGCTAGTCCATGTGCTTGTGAGCATGCAGGTCAGGTCATGGATGTGTCCACTTGCTTCTTCTATTTTGGTGTGGAAGTCAAGTGGCTGGGAAGTTTCTATCTTTAATGATTTCCTCTTGTCTGCTCTAATGAACAGCTGCACAAAGCTGTCCAACATCATTTAGAGTATTTACTGGCCAGTGTTAAACTGAGATGAAAAGGGAGACACTTAATCTAATCTTGGATGTCTTAGTGTTTGCACTTGAAAGTTTTCTGCACTCTTTGAGCAAGTGCAGAACAAATTCATGTTCTGGTTTGGCACTGACTGACCTTTTGAGAGCCATTACTGCTAGGGAGCTTTGCAGGCATATTCTGCAGAGCCGTTTACCATAGACTACAGAGACTAGGAAAAAATACATTGTTATTCAGAACTGCATCTCAATATCAAGCTGAGGAACTCCACTCCCCTGAATTAAGCTCTGAGCTGCTTGAACTTGTTGTTAAACAGTGGTTTAGAGCAGGACATCAGCATCGTGAGAGCTAGATCTAAAGTTTTTATGATAGGTCAAGCTGACAAATCAAGCCTGCATGGAGACATGAAGGAAGTTCAGATCTGAGTGGAAGTGAGTTCACAGCTCTATACTGGAGCCTGAGTCTGGCTTGTGTCAGCTTGAGATACAGCCAGCAGATAGTCATTTGGGTTCCTGTAAATCATTGTGACATGGTTCCTTTTAATCTGCTCAGTTATGTCTGCTTGGGATGGTCACTGCCAGGTCTGCAGAATACAAGGAGGTGCCTGTGTGGGAATATACTTTCACAGCTCTCTCTTTGATAAATAGCACTGGTCTGTAGGGAAATCTGTCAGGCAGTAGCCTATGTATGTATGAAAAAGGAACAATTATTTCAGAACAGGACTAAGAATGCTTTAATAGGCAACTAAATGTCTAAATATATACTATGTTGTGGTCTTGTATATCATTGCCCCAAGAGTTTCTGCTATATTGAACAAAAAATGCTCAGATATATTCTCACCACCCTTCAGTAAAGACTGTTTTCACTGAAGTATGTTTCCCTATGGAGCAGTTATTTTTTGACTGCTATTTAAAGGACTGCAGAAGGCTTGGCCTGTGCCCAGAGGCAGCAGCGTGAGTCTCAAGTTGCTGGTGACAGGTGCATCACCTGAAGAACTTTCCAAGTTCTTGAAGCTGCTGACAGTTGTGAGTGAATATGGCTGTATGTTATTAAGCCAAGGGTTGTTTGTATGCAAAAGCAGTGAGAAATCGACAGGTTTATCCTCAGTTGATGCAGTTGTTTTTGTGTCTGGTAGGTTAAGGGTGAGACCTATGGTTGGTATTAAAGCGATTGTGTTGGCTCACGTGATACACTTGGGAAAGTCTGAAATAGAAACAAGGTCCCCTTAACACCAAGATATGTGCTTTAACAATAAACCAATTTGTTTTCCACCATCTAAATCCCCAAGAATTTTGGAAAAATACCTAGAACAGCAACTTTTAATTTGAAATCCTCCTTGCACAGCAGCCAACTTATGGGCAGCAACTCAAGATAAAAATTGCTGGTGCCTACCTCTCGATTCAGCCGTGTGCTGCAAGCAGTGGTTTTGACAGATGCATTTTTCCCTAGGGATTGAATTTAGTTTGTCAGACTTAGGCTAAATTTGGAGGATCTGAGGTAAAATTACAGGGCTCCATCCATTAGCCACTAAGCCCATAGTGTGCACTTGAAAACAATGTGATGGGAAATGTGGCCCAATGGTTGGGAATTAAACTAGTGCCAGTTGTGCTGCAGTGCTGCATTCATTATGCCATACCACACACATCTGATACAGGGGAAGACATAATGCTCTTGAATAAGTTCTTGTACACAAGAACTCTGCAGGTCATGCAGAGAGAGCTGGTTTTGTTTAATAACTGAGGTATGCAGGTGCTAATTTGAACCATATGTGCATGACGCCAAAGCCAAGGTTTGAAATGATAGCCTTGCATTTCTTGGGGGCTGGAAGGAGTCTAGTTTTAGATTAATCTTTATTTACTGAAGTATTTAGACAGCCATCTATTATATTGCTTGATTTTTTTACTTCAGTTTTGCTCAAAAACTATCTTCATTTTTTCCAGAAATCAGAAGCCCTTTTGAGAGTATTTTCTTTGAGAAAATTTTGTTGGGAGAGGTTGAATTGGTACTAAATGCACATGGCTTTTGGTTTGCAGGGGCAGCCAGTCCACATTCACTGAAGTAATGGGGAGAAGACCAACTTCCACACATTCAAGGTTATATTTCCTATACTGCAGTTGGATCTTTCAGTGCTGTAATATGGCACTGAGTGATCCATTACCTCTGGTGAACTTGGGGTGACTTGGACATCAGAGTATTAAAGGTGTGATAATAATGATGCCAGAGGAGCAGGAGAGGTTGCAAGCTTCACAATAAAAATGCTTCTTGGTGGCCTGTAAGGCCTTGTGCAGGTTGGTATATTTGTTCTGAATCAAGTTTATGGTTTGTTTTTGTTTGCTTAATTCTATCCTTCCCTGGGGCAGTGGGAGAATTAAAATGTTCAACCTGGAGATCGATCATTGACAGAAATTCTGGGGGAAGACTTCACCAGGACTGTTCTGAACAATGTTTTCACATGTGGAGCCTGAGTGGACTGTGTTATGGTTTGGCTTAATGACAGGTTAAGATGTTTTTCATGCTCATGAGTTTCAACCTCCTTAAGTGGTATTTGTACCCTTCATAGACTCACAGAATGGTTTGGGTTGGAAAGGACCTTAAGATCATCCAGTTCCAACCCCCTGCCATGGGCAAGGTTACCTCACACTTGACCATGTTGCCCAAGGCTCCGACCAGCCTGGACTTGAACACTGCCAGGGTTGGAGCATTCACCGCTTCTCCGGGCAACCTGTGCCAGTGCCTCACCAGTCTCACAGTAAAGAACTTCTTCCTTAGATATAACCTGAACTTCCCTTGTTTCAGATTGAACCCATCACCCCTTGGCCTATTGCTATATTCCCTGATGAAGAGTCCCTCTCCAGCATCTTTGTAGGCCTCTTCAGATACTGGAGGGCTGCTCTGAGTTCTCTACACACCTTCTCTTCTCCAGGCTGAACAGCCCCAATTTTTTCAGCATGTCTTCGTCTGGGAGGTGCTCCAGCCCCTCATCATCCTTGTGGCCCTCCTCTGAACTTGCTCCAACAACTCCATGTCTTTCTTATGTTGAGGACACCAGAACTGCACACAGTACATGAATGTTCTCATCTCAAAATCAGTAGAGTGCTTTGCTTCTTGTGGGTTTCTGCTCATCTTTTCTTTTCCTTCTACTCCATAATATTTCCGCATTCTAGGGATATTCTTTTGATGTTGCTATGTGGCATAATAGCTAGAACTACCCTAATGCTTGCACAAAACTTCACTGATCCCTTTTCAGTGCTCATCTGGGAGACTGCTGTGGGGCTTGGAATCATTAAAAAGAGCAAGGTTGCTTTCCAAAATGAGTCTGAATTGACCAAATCAGCAGAGCTACAGCAGTTAATATAGTATGAACTGAGCTGTTGTTAGTGCATTTAGCAAAATCATAGGCAGATGTAAAGACTTGTTGAAAATAGTTATGATTTTACCCTGTGGTATGAAAATTGGTTTCACCAGGAGGTAGCAGTAGCATTGCTGTGATGATACAAAGCGAGTCAGCTTGGAGCTGGAGTATTGAAATGCAAGATAGGCTTGAAGAAATGGGTCGCTGGAATAAAATGTTTGAAATATGCATTGGGAATTCAGTGTCAAGTGTATGTGACAAGATGTGAAGGCCCTGTGTGGTGCCAAAATTAATGATAAGTTAGAAAAAGAAGCCATCTTGGTATTTTGTCTGAAATAGTTACTTCAATATAATGAATGCAGCATTATGAATTACAGATTGGTGCTTGTGAGGATGTGAATACCTTTCTGCAGTTCTTTTAAATTAAGTAGCTAACATATTCAGATACCAATTTTTGACAGAAGTACCAAGTTTCGCTTTCTGCTTTGCACTTTCTCTGGTTCAACCTCCTTTTTACCTTCTAGAGGTTGTTTCATTGTCTGTCTGGGCTCTTAATCACTCTGCAGTGTCACAGCTTTTCTTCTGAATTTGGGATCCAGGCAGGACTGGAAACTCATTCTTGCAGAATTGGTGTTGAGTATCTTTTTTGTCACAAGGATAGTCAAGAGAAGCATACAATTCTCAATTAATCACAGTATCACAGTATCACAGTATGTTAGAGATTGGAAGGGACCTCAAAAGATCATCTAGTCCAATCCCCCTGCCGGAGCAGGAACACCTAAATAAGGTTACACAGGAACGTGTCCAGGCGGGTTTTGAATGTCTCCAAAGAAGGAGATTCCACAACCTCCCTGGGCAGCCTGTTCCAGTGTTCCGTCACCCTCACTGAGAAGAAGTTTCTTCTCAGGTTTAAGTGGAACCTCTTGTGCTCCAATTTGTACCCATTACCCCTTGTCCTTTCATTGTTTGCTACTGAGAAGAGCCTGGCTCTATCCTCGTGACACTCCCCCTTTATATATTTATATACACTAATAAGGTCACCCCTCAATCTCCTCTTCTCCAAACTATAGAGACCCAGCTCCCTCAGTCTTTCCTCATAAGGGAGATGCTCCACTCCCTTAATCATCTTAGTTGCCCTAATGTACTAATAGAATAATGTATGTTGGAAAAAGACCTTTAATATAGGTCCAACTGTTGAACCAGCACTGTCAACTCCACCAGTCAGCTCATGCTCAGCTGCCGTCAACTAACATCCCAGGTGCTTTTCCATGAGCAGGTTCCCAGCCACTCTTCCTCAAGCCTGCAGTGTTGCGTGGGGTTGTGGTGCAGGACCTGACACTTTGCCTTGTTGAACCTCATACCATTGGGCACAGCCCATGGATCCAGCCTGTCCAGATCCCCCTGCGGAGCCTCCTGCCCTCCAGCAGATCAACGCTCCCACCCAACTTGGTGTCCAATGCAAACTGACTGAGGGTGCCTCAATTCCCTCACCCAGATCATTGATAGAGACATTAAACAGAACTCTCCTCAATGAAACACCACTTGTGACCAGCTGCCAACTGGATTGAACTTCATCCACCTCCACTCTTTGGGCTCGGCCGTCCAGCCAGCTTTTTGTCTAGTACACTCTTCCAAGCTGTGAGCAGCCAGTTACTTCAGGACAGTGCTGTGGAAGGGGTGTCAAAAGCGCTACTGAAGTGTGGATAGACAACATCCACAGGCTTTCCCTCATCCACTAAGCAGGTCATCTTATTTTAGGAGATTAGGTCTGTATTATCCAAGAGGCAGTTTTTAATCACATCCCAGGGATGTGTCTGTTACCAGCAGTTAAGTATGAAACAGTGAGCTTGAAATGTAAGCTGTATTTTTCTTCAGTTCCTTGGAATCAGACTTTCTGCTTGGACAATTGCAAGGAGGCAGCTACGGACAGTAGCAGAGTTTGTTCTGCTGACAGTAATTTGCCCTTTTTGTTTCCTTTCAGTGAAGATGAGCCACTCCACAGAAGCTGTCATTTCCATGGGCAAAAGGAATTCCTTTTAATAGGGTGGAATCTCTAGTTTTATTCCTGTCAAATGTGCTCAGTGTGATTACTGAAAGACCCAAAAGCTGAATGATGTGGTGGGAGCTGTCAGTGCAAGTGCTTTTAATTTTCTGTAATTGGTAACTTACACGTAAGCCAATAAACTTAATGAAGACAGAATATGTGTTCAGCTTGATGTTAGTTGTGCTTATTCAAACCAGCAATGAGAAGGTATGTTAGCTTTGTTATTTGCTTCTGCTTATATATCCAGATGTAGAGAAAGCACTTTCCACATAGGCCGATAGCGCAATCAAGCTATAATAACCAGTCTTCGAATTCTGCCAGCCCTGTTGCTTTCTTGATCTATAGAATAATCCTCCTAAACACACTAGAGTTGAAAGAAATAAAGTCTAAATGCCTATGTAGTGGTCAAGTAAACTTTTACCAAACAGCATCATTAAAATGTCTGAATCTTGGATGCAAATCAAACAACTCCAGTCAGTTTTTCCAAGTGCCAGTATGATTTATGCAAGGAGATGTTCACAGTTTCTTCTCTTTCCAAGCCTGCTTTGTTGTGGGCCTTTTTTAGCAGAGTTTATTGTGATGAATGCCCTCAGGTGTGCATACACATTGTGTCTGAATGATGATTTGATGATGAACTTATTCCTCATCCAGTTGACCATTCAGTCAAGGGTTGTGTTTCAGTCTTGTTACTCTAGGATTTTTTTACCACTATAGAAGTGGAGTTTGAGCCTCTCCTTCTTCTTCCCCAATGAAAAAAAAAGCCATGGAAAACAGTGATTTGTGTTTTTAAGAGGTGTCTTGTTTTATTAGAAGGAATTAGTTGAAACTGGTAAAAATGTATTTTGAAACTCACTGACTTCTGTTACCTCTGCTTTTTTTTGTTTGAATCTTTTGGACAAGGACAGACAAGAATTTGGTGGCTTAATGTAGATTCCAGCAGGAACAGCACAGGTATAATTTTCGAAGCCTTGTGCCTGAGGAATACCTCAGGAACATTTCTCACAGAATGCTACCTCTCAAGCTCCATGCTCATGGTACTTACCTACATTAGTGTTCCTGATCTAGACTGACAGTGGAGTAAGTAAGATTAGAAAACTTCTTGATGGAAGAGACATGGATTCCTTGACAAATTCCTGATACTGGATATGAGCAGAGGGATCCTCCGGACTTTCCTTCAAATGCCCTTCTGATAGCCATCAAGAAGATGAGGCAGGAGAAGGCTTATGTTTTCTTAAAAGCTTCCAGCTGGCAACACACGTTCCCAGTACTGGGGCCTCTCAACTTTGAAAAAGAACACCCAGTTAATCTGACAGCTTTCCTACTCCGTCTCAAAACCGGCACCAAGGTGCCCTGCTGTGTCCCATGTCTCTTCAGTTTTCTTTCTCATTAGGATAGACGGATGTGCCTGAACTCCACTCAGAAATGCAGTAGATCTGCTGCTGAGAGGCAAAAGGCAGATTCACACAGACAAACAGGAAAGTGGTTTTTTTATGAATATTTTTACATAGGGTTTTTAATATATATATACTAGTATTTATTTTACTTTTTTTCTTCAGGATGGCAACCTGATTTTACTGAGGTCTGTATATTCAGGATGTTGTTCAAGAAATAGCTGTATTCAAAATTACTGCAGCTAACTATGCTGCTTTCCCTTTATTTAATGTATTCTAACCTTACCTTGAAATCTGTTCTAAGCAAGTTCTAAGCAAGCTCCTGGACTCCGGACTGCCATTGGACGAGTGTGGCTGTTGATGCCTGCAAACCCCCTCTCGCTAGCAGCAGGAGACTGGGAGAGCTCTAACAGCAGCTAATACAGTCTACCAAGATGCCTTAGGATGTACACTGTTTATAAGACAACTTCAAACTATTGCAAAAATATGACTACATATTATGAAAACAACATCTGTTTTTAAATCTAGGGATGGGGCAGCCCCATCTATGCAAAAATCTTATACAGCTCTCCACAACTAAGTGCAACGAATGTAGAAACAAGAAGCTGCCCAGTGCAGTCCAGAGTTTGAAAGGAAAAAACGAAGAAATGGGACCTGTGTAAAAGAAAAAGGGAGGGCAGGGGGCAGGGGGAGATGGGGAATCTGCAAAAGTGAGTTGAGATGCCTGGGGTAAATATCTTGTAGAGTGAAGGTATGTATAACTTACTAGCTTTACTATGTAGCATTTCTAGAAAACCAGGTGTTGGCCCAAAGCACTTAGTCCCAAAGATCTTGGGTTGTGGTGTTGGTTCTTCCCTTCTGCATCCCCTGGAGCTGGTTGGTGGATCTGTGCTTGCAGCTGCCCATCAGTGTTATCATTAAACTCAAATAAGCCAAATGACCCCGTGGCCTTGAGGAGCAGGTTTCTGTTTTGCATATTTCCCACGTTTAAACCACATTACCTGTAAAGCAGCAATAACAAAGCGTAAGAAAATGTCTTCTGTATTTTTCTTCTCAGATCTACTTGTTCAGTTCCAAAATACTAATGCATTATCCAAACAGGGACAGCATCCTTCCCTGCTGGTTTCCAAGGAGGTGTGCTTGCTTTCTTGCTTAGAGCTGAGTTTGTCACTGAGCTTAGTTGAGGAGGATGCACAGGGTATCACAGGACCAGCTCCTCCTTTGCTTCCAGTTTGCTCTCACATATAGAAAGTAAAGTCAGAGGTGGAATGATCTCTTTTCCCCAAAAGGGAGAAGCCTCTCTCAGCTGGATTTTTCTGCGCCATACTTGAGGCACAGAGCTGGAGAAGATGTGGTATAAAGCACAAGCCTGTTCTCTGTTTTTGAATGGCAGGATAATTGACTGGTGTTTGTTACAGTTGGGAATGGGTAAATACTCACGTATAGTCTTTAAGGAGTTTTCTCTGACTCAAACATAGCTTAGGATGCCTTTGGCCTGAATTTCTCCCTCTGCTGAAGGAGATGTTGATGGCAGAAAATAGTTTATCTGTTGTTCCTGAAACTTTTGAGGATCACAGGCATCTGTTTCTAACCCTTTAAATGAACCAAAAAAGACTCCCAGTTTAACTATGTCTTTTAAACTTGTAAGAAATACTGTTCTGATCTCTGATCTTTCCTTCACCTGAGGATGTCTCTCCATCCTATTCTTAGCAGGAGTGGAAAGAATCAGATACTCATATTGAGAATTAGATATTTCTTGCGCTTTGTGTGGTTGGACTGAAGAAATGATTGAAGTGACTTCTAGGTTAGGACGTGCGTGCATGTCCAGAAGATAAACAGAGCATGAAACATGAAGTTCCCCTTTTTGTCTCTGTAAGTAGTGAGTGTCTCTGCAAGTATTGTCTTAGCTTGACAGTGAGTCTTTCCTGCTCATCTTAGATAAATACCTTTATTGGGCCTGAGAATCTTATGTAGGTCTTGTGCATAGAGATGTTAAAAGCAGGAGACTCTGAGGAAGCCTGAGAATGCCTACTGAGGCAGAGGTGTATGTCACTGTTGCAGGGGGGACAAGTGTCCTGCAGAGAAAGAGTCAGGAGAGTACGATGTTGACAGAAGCACCTGACTTGTGTGGGAAAAGCTGTGACCTGAAGGACTCAGTCAGGTGTTCCCAGCAGCATGTAAAAATTACTGTTAACTGAATCCTTAACAAAAGTGCTAATGTGCCAGATGGCATCCCAAACTCCTAGGGTCAGGAAACAGCAGGGATAGTATTTCCTGCTGGTATCAATCTTGAATAGTTTTAGATGTGTAGCTGTGAAAGCAGAGGAATCCAGGTGTTGCAGAAATGCTGGTATGCTCCAAGTAGGGGTCCTTTAATGTCTACCTTTAATGTACCTTGTTAATTCAGTCCCTATCTCCTTTTTCTGTGAGTTACACAGCTTCTGTTCCATACCTGGCTTGAACTGTTTCTCTTAACTGTCAACTAGAGCTTGATTTCACAACAGGTCTGGTGCAAGGGGTCCACTGAAGATATGACATAGGCAGAAAGAGCAGAATTGTCACACATGTAAGAAACCAGAGATGGACAGCTTCCAAGGCTGCAAATCACAGTGGAAGCCCCCAGAGAGATGTGCTTGGGTGGGCATGGTGAGGGTACCCGGAGCTGGCTTGAGATCAGCTTGTCTCGTTCTCCATCCTCTTGAAAGGGCAGGATAACAGCTCACCCACATCCAGTATCTGTATCTCTGGTCTGTTTCTAGAAGAACTGCCTAAGGAAGATGATTGAATATAATTTTCTGGGAAAATTATCAATGCAGATTCAATTTCCATATTCTTTATGATACAACCACTGTGTTCTCGAGAAGCCACAGGTCTGTAAGGTCTTCTCTTTTCAAAACCCTGAATAACATGGATGTTATTCAGCCTGAGGGTGAGGTTGAAATAACCTAATAATGCTGGAAAGGGCTGTTGTTAGGTCCTTTCAGAAACAGAAGAATAAAGGATGACGTAAAGGTAGCATCAGGTATGTTCATATGATGCTTTAAGCTTATGTTCAGACTGATTTTTAGGTGTAGGGTGTTACTAGTGCTGAGGTTTCTGCACTGGTGTCTCTTATTTATGATGAGAGATGCATTTCTGGATGTACTAGATTCAACCTCCGTGTATGCTCATGGTGGTTTATATTGAGCATAAATTCTCTGATCCTAAAAAAAAACTTGTCATTAATGACACAAGCTGTGGTCACTGAGTGCTTGGATGCACACAGTTTCCTGTGCTCTAATAGAGCAGAAACCTCACGGAGACAAAAGTATAGTGCGTATAAATTGCCTTTTATCACCAGCTTGTCCTGTTTATTTTCCCATGAAAAGGTTAGGACAGCTGAAATAAGTGCTTGAGGGAGAAACAAGCCCGACTCCATCGCGCCCCTCTGTTATTTTCCACATCCCAGTTACACTCAGCAGCACCATAAAACTTTTCTGTTTTGAAAAGCTGCTCAAGTTCTGCACTCAGCAGCCCCAAACGCCAATAATTCTGCTTCTGGATGTCACTTGATACAGCAAATAGGGTGTGCTTACATTTGAGCAGGGGAAGTCACACATGGAGAACATTCCTTGGAATCCTCTTTGTTTTATCAGTGCGGAACAACCCACAAAGATTTGTATTATTGCACCTGAATAAATAGTGCTCTGCAACACTTTCCCATGGAGGTCAGTGCCTGTGACTTGTGAGGGGCCATTCCCGGGCTTTGTCCCTGCTGCTTCTGCGGATAACAACGGTCTTGGCACCCATGCCAGCTGACCCAGTGTCACTGAGTGCATGTTTTGGGTACTGATCTTGAAAGGCCAGCTGTTGGCCACCAAAAGTTTTTTATGCATCACTATTTTTCTAGCAAGAAGGAGTTACAACTACCAGCATAGCTTTAGTAGCATAGACTTGCCAAATTCTCCAAATATTTTAATTTCATTGTAATGCATAATAGCAGGTGTACAGTGTCATTGCCAGTTTCTGCTTGCTGGCCAGGAGAGTAAATGAGCCTTTGCAAAATGAGAATGGGATTTAATTGATATTTTCAGAAATGACTAATAGCAAGCTGAGCACAAGGTTCACCTCTTAGCAATTGCAGTTTGGTTGCTGGTATTTCCATGTGGTCACTAGAGAGAAGAGAATGCCTTCCTTGGAAGTTACTCTCAGCTGCCTGGAATGATAAGAAATGTGTTACTTCAGAAATACGGTTTCCATATCATCCCTCATGTCTTGACTTCAGATCTCTGTCTTTTAAACTCCCCTACCCCCTTTGAGTAACTGTTCCTATTTGGGTAAAAAACACTCCTTGTGTAGTTCTACCATGGCTGATCTGCAAGCATTCTTTAATTTAGAAGTCTGAGCAGACACAAAAGCCAGATTTCCATACTCTTGACTGTGGAGCCTTTTGGGGTTTGTATGATTTGACTACTGTTGAGCTGAAGTCTGATTTGGGAGCCAAACTTCTTTTTTGTCTACACTGTTCTCATAGAGACCAGACATTTGCGCTAAGCAGGTTATATTGCCAGAATATGAAATTGCACCTCCTGCACACTAATGTTATGGAAGAAGTCCCAAAGTTACTGCCTTCAAACAGGTCAACTGCTTGTGCAGACAGTTTGAGGTTACTATATTCTCAGACCTATATGTGACTGTGTGTATGTTCAGCCTATTGAGAGAGGATATGTTATTTAGAAAAGAAGGGGAAAGGGAGGTATCGTCCCTCATCTCAGATCTGTCTTAGTTCCTCTGAAACTAATGAATGTCTTGTGATTTCTCTTTGGACAAACCATTCTCAGTACAGTTCCTTCAGAGCAGCTGTAAGGTTTCCTCAGGCCAAGGGCTGGAAGTGGCCTCCTGCACCTTAACAAGCCTGGATGGAGCTAAGTGAAAATGTCAGTTTGTCTGCACTTCTTTTGAAATGGCTGTATAATGTCCAGTCCCAGAGGACATAAACTCCTATCCTTTCTCAAAGGGTGATCACAAGCCTTGCGTGTTAGTGCTCAGTCTGTTTTCCTGGTTCTGCCTCACTCTTGGGATGTAGCTTTTGGGTTTATTTATTTGTGTATTTAAGACTTGTTAAATATCACAAGTTTAAATGGCATTAGCAAGGCCCCTGAGGGTTTCACAGTCACCAAGGCAAGAGCAGAGAACTTGTTAACGTGGAGAAATTTGTTCAGCAGAGCCATGGGTTCAAAGCTGGTGAACAGATTGCTGCAGCCCTGCAACAGAATGATTTCTTTTCCAGCACTGATTGTCAATGGCAGGGTGTGCAGCTCTGTTGTTTTTTGGGGATGATCTCACTAATGTCAGCCTCTTAAGGAGAGCAATGTAGCCCCCAAATCTGGACTATCAATAGTGATTGGTGGTAGACAATGCAGGCCTTTTACAGTACCTGATGATGTTGTTACACTGCAGGGTATAGAGGTTGTTTACATACTGTGGGACAGATTTTAAATTCGCAAGGCCAGGGTGAGCTCTCACTGAAGGCAGTGCAGCTTTTGCTGGATTTTCTTTCAGGATCACTTTAGATCATCTGCTTTTGCCAGATGCCAGAAGCAGAACTGATCTTCAAGGACAGCAAACTTTTCCCAATCCCTTTTAATCAGCAGCTCCTTTAAGCTGCCACATCGAACTGTTAGAGCAGGTCCAGAGGAGGCCACAAGGATGATCAGGGGCTGGAGCACCTCCCATATGAAGATCGGCTGAGAAAGTTGGGGCTGTTCAGCCTGGAGAAGAGAAGGCTGCATGGAGACCTCATAGCAGCCTTCCAGTATCTGAAGGGGGCCTATAGGGAAACTTGAAAGAGACTCTTTAGTCAGGGACTGTAGTGATAGGATGAAGGATAATGGGTTTAAACTGAAACAGGGGAAGTTCAGGTTATATCTAAGGAAGAAGTCATCTCCTGTCAGGGTGGTGAGGCACTGGCACAGGTTGCCCAAGAAGTGGTGAATGCTCCATCCCTGGCAGTGTTCAAGGCCAGGTTGAACAGAGACTTGGGCGACATGGTCTAGTGTGAGGTGTCCCTGCCCATGGCAGGGGGTTGGAACTGGATGATCTCAAGGTCCTTTCTAACCCAACCCATTCTGTAATTCTGTTGTCCAGATGTAAGTTATGTGTTGCCTGGCTATTACCACAAGCAGAAGCAGAGCTGCCCATTGGTCTGTGCATTGGCTGTTGGTGATGGATGTAGCTGTTGGGCAGTGCCACTGGCTGGATGTCACCTGTGGCTTATGAGAGCCATTTCCAGTCAGGATATAACTGCATGCACAGTTCTGCAATTTCAGTTGTGCACACATACCAGGAAATTGGGTCAAAATCTGCCATATACTTAAAACTGTACACTGTTGCCCAGAAGCTGTGGTGATTCATATTGTCTGAGTGTGTGGGTCCCCCTTTCCTTTTATCTGCCAAGATCTGCGGTTTAGATTCCATTTGGATTTAGCTTGAAGATATCACTGTCATATGCTTTGGAGTGTTCCCTCAATCAAAAATGCAGTTTACAGTTTTCAGCAGGTCTTTCTCCAGAGGGAGCATCCAGGATTTCTCTCCTACATGCTTTGCAGTATTTGTTTTTGGGGAAGGATTTGGAGTCTTTATGTTCAGTTTCTGAGGACTTTCATATTTCCTGAATAATCCCTTTTCTCTGCAACATTTCAGAACGACCATGCTGAGAGCTGGACTGGGAACTGCAGCCAGTGTTTGCTTCTAGCTCATCTTAAAAAGTTGCTTGTAAAATAGGTTGTTGTCTGTAGCAGGTGAGTAACATAGACAGCAGTGGTATGACTTTTCTAAGGCTGAAACCCATTCTTTTTTCCTGGCTGCACATTTTTATTGACCTGCCCATGTCCCAGGACAGACACAGAACCCCACTCCTGCAGGTGAGAACAGACCATTAGTATTGCTAGAACGTCTGAGGAAATGCTTGCAAATCCATCTGATTTATCTTGGAGGTCAGGGAAGTCTGACAAAGGGGTTGATCACTTCAATTTGAGCATCCTCCAGACATGTCTGGGGACTGGGTATTTGGCTTGGGTATTTCTTTAACAAAACAAGGGACTTGACTTTTAACAGCCAGGGGTAATTCTTGTGTTTATATAGCAGAGCATTTCATCAAATGCTGAATTCTTTAAAAAAATGAAAAAAATACAGGTTTAAAATGTGCTTATGCCAGAATTCGTGACCGATGGGGAGAGAGATTGGAGAGGAGATGAATTCCCAACAAGATGGCTACCATCAGTTCTAAGTTAAGAAATGTTTGGTCTTGTCACTCCCTAGGAGCCCAGAGAAGCAGCGAGTTCTTCCTGGGATGCTGGGATTTCTCTTCAGGTCCAGGGCAGGACTGCTGTGCAGCTATGCTGAGGGACATGGTGCTCTGAGCTGCAGCAGGTCAATCCCTGTGACTGCCTTGCAGCCCATGGGACTTCTCATCCTGCAAGTTATCACTTCATTTCATGTCTGGGGTGAAGAGAGACAAAAAAAGCTCATCTGGCACTAGCCACACCCATTTCTCCTGGAAGCAGAAGGAATGTGTGGCTCAGAGCCCCAAGCATTATGTGGTGTTCTGCTGAGCTCCCTTTTCCTCTGTCCATGCCCTTTGACAGCACCCAGCCCCACATGTGCTGTATGGGTGAGACCTCAGCAAGAGCAGTCCGGGTGTATCAGATAACATGAAGTTTACTGGAAGGGATGATGTGCCACATTGTATCATCTCTGAAGAGTTCTTGCATATTGTTTTCCCCATGGGGAGGGGAAGAAATCTGTGTTGTGGCTGCTGTGTCTGTATACCTGGTGGAAACAGCTCTCAGATGTGAATTTGGGTGCTGTTTCTAGTATCTTCATCTGAATATGCAGTGTGCTTCTGCTTTCTTTAGCTTTGAGAGGTAGAAGTGGTAGGATTCATTTAGTTTCCTCTTGAACTCCTTTCTCTCAAAGTAGTATATAAACTGCTCCTGAAAGAAACAAATTCTACTGGACGGCATGATGTTTAGTGTTGGAAACAAACAATTACACAATTGTGTAAGGAATTTGAAAACTATACTGTGTTTACACATCGTGCATAGAGAACTCATCTCTGAAATACACTAAAGGGAAAAAAACCCAATAAAATACACAGATCATGTTCTAATCCACAGTCTCAAATCACATGAAATTCTGTTTTGTAACTGAGTACTCATCCCTAACGTGCAGATTGCTGCGGGTTTGAACATCTAGCAGCTCCTCAGGCTGTGGGGTGATGGCAGGAGATGAAGCAGGCAGGGCAGGAGGGATGTGTCAAAGCTTCAGATGGAAAAGCTGAGGTTTGGTTTTCCTCTTCAGCCTGGCATTGCCATTCCCAGGTGACAGCTGTGTACATTGTTGGTTTGCATCTTCATTAAACTCACTTCAAATAAAAGGCAGTTATGTTCACTGTGTGAACAGGCAATTATGTTCACTGTGTGAACAGACCTACTGCTGAGAAGCTTCCTGTTGCAGCAGACAGACTTTTCTCCTCCTGAGAGACCTTGTTTTCTCTTTGTCATGATTTAAGCCATATCAAGTATGAAAGCACTTGATACTAAACAAGTCTTCACCAAAAATATGCTTTTACTTCAAGTGAGTTGTGGTGGAGCTGTGTTGTTACCTGTGAGCTGCTAGTACACAGAGGCTGCAAACCCCTGACCTTCAAGGAGATGTTCTGAGGTGAGCCATGGTGGAGCGGGAGGGTGAGGCCAGGTCTGGATTTCACGGGTTACCCTGTTGAATTCCACTCTATGGGAGCTGCTTTGTTAGCAGATTTTATATGAGACATTTGCCAAGGTGGATTTAAATGCATGCGTAGGGAAAACTTGCCAGAAAATAAGTGCTTTCCAAAAGCAGCAAGGACACTTGAACAGAAAATAGGGTCAGGCTGTCTTGCAGAGCAAGAGGCAATGAGCAGAAAGTGACTGCGCACTGAAATCAGATGTGCGTAACATGACAAGCAGTAGTTCTCCAGGCTGAAGGTGCCCCCAGTCAACATTTCTAGAACTTCAGCTTGAGAAATTGATTTGGCTTGACAATTGCTACACTTAAAGCAAATTATATGTCTTAAAATGCTCCTGTTATTTTAGAGTTACAGAGTATTAAAAATAATCACCCAACTTTCCAACACTGGCTTTGCTCTAACAGTACTTTGTCTCCCCTTATCTAAAGACAAGGGCTTGTTATTCTGAATTGACAGCCTTAAAAGCTTGCAAGTCTGCTCTGTTTTAAGAAGAATTTACTGCAATTGCTGAGAGTTGCTAATTTACTTCTGTCTATGTGGGCCTGAGCTCTGCTGTCACTGACTGTGACAGCTCAGGGGTCTACCTTGATTCTGTTACTGTCAATCGAAGATTGGCTTCATGTGTTGATCTTTCCTTTTTTTTAAAAAAACCAGAAATAGGGCTAGGAATTTTTTGGAATTTGCTTTTAATTGTCTGGATGCTCTTTGGAAAGAATGTAGCTGCACTTTGGAGCAGCAGAGCTTTCCCTTTAGCCGCAGCCATTGCTAACCTACATGTCAGGGTCAGGGAGATTGCAGCACTAGTCTCCTGTGTATAAATACGGATTGTGTTAGGATTGTGGCTTCTCTTTTGGTTATGGAGGAAACATTACCTGGTCTTTACAAGACTGTGCAGCCACCACATGCTCTGATCATGCTGGCAGTACCCTTGGGCTCCCCCTGGTCTCTTTGGGTGATACGCTGTAGCTCTCCATTATCCTCATTGGCATCACTCAGTAGTAATTTACCTGTTTGCATGGGAGAGCATCTACTGATGAGTGCAAGCACCTCCTGCTCCTTCTCTCTTGGCTTTCTCTAGCATCACAGCACTGCTGCAGCCAGCCCTGAAGCTGTCATTTAAATGGATTCTTTGTCACTGTACTGGGGGATTTCTAATCAATTTAGACAAATAAGAAGAGTTACTTTGGTTCTTGAAGCTGTTTGAGTTAACAATGTTTTTTGATAGCTTTAGGAGAACCCTTGCTGCTGGTTGTAAAATGCCAAGTGGTATGCTGTTACTTGTGGACCTGTTGTATCTGCACACAATTAAGCCAGGAAACAGATTTGCTGATGCAGCTTCCTTTTGTCCACAAAAAACTATGCGGTTAATGGAGGGTGTAATTGTTAGTAGAAACCTCTTACTTGAAGCACGGTTGTGGGGCTCAAAGGCCTCTATAATTCAAATACACACCTCCTTTCTTCCACATTCGTTTTGGCTAGGCTGTGTTTTGGTGGAAAGCATGCATTTAAGTCCTGCTGAGATCCCAGTGCACCAAGCCTGAGCTGCAGCTTTTCCAGGTCCCTGATATATAATGAGAATAACCAGTGTACTCCTCTGTAAGATACTGCTCTAATCAGTGTGTTTAACCCGGGTTGTCAGTGTGCCTGATACCTGCTGCCATCAGGTAGAATAACTCTTCTGTGCTTTGTCTGTTTCCAGGATCTGTTTCCCTAAAGGTGTACTGTTCTGTAGCTGGAAGGTAGTCAGACATAGCTGGACTGAGATGTGCTGTGACAGAAGCACATCTAAACAGGCAGGAGGAGATATGGACAAAAATGGTTGTCCGACTGTCTTCCTCCTTACCATGCTCAGAGTAGAACTTGCCTGCAGAAGAAGCACCATCATGAGGTGGGTACCTCATGATCTATTTCTCTGTATTACATATTTTCATAGCCTGAGTGTTATTCTAGCTTGCTAGCCCTTTTCCTCCTTTTTAGACTTTTCAATCTAAGAAATTGATTCTCTTCTCCATTTGTCCTTTTTTCCTGTTGCCTCAGTTGCTTCACACAGCCCCTGCAAGATAGGGCTGAGCATTGGAGTTTGGATGTGTTACTGACCACCAGTGTGAGTCTGTACAAGCTGAGAAGCTGCAGTAGAGCACAGCCTGAGCAATGTAGTAGAGTTGGAGATGCTTTAGCTGCTCTTCTCACTTGCTGTGGTTCTTGGCACATAGCAAATATGGAGATTTGGTGACTGAGACTGTAGCTTTCCTTCTTTGCAGAGCAGATGCTTGTGGCTCCCTGTGGAGCATCCCTCTGCTCTCAAAAACAACTGGACTGAAGCACTAGAGAATACGGCCAGTGAATCTTAGAAGTATAGAATGTCCCTGGAAGTGTTCACAAACCATGTGGATGAGGCCCTTAGTGATATGGTTTAGTGGTAGCCTTGGCACTGCTGGGGTTGTGGTTGGACTTGTGATCTTAAAGGTCTTTTTCAACACAGTTGATTCTGTGATTCTAAGCTTAACAAACTACAGGGAATTATTGCTGCCATGAGCCATTCCTTTTCACACAGTGGCAAATAAAGACCTTTTTTGTAGCAATTTACCTCTTTTTGGAAGCCTTCCATATGTAAAATAAAACACTGTTGCAGTAACGAGTGCTAGTTATGCATTTTTGTCACCACTTCATCTTGTGATAAATTAAAGGGAAATTTTGAGACTGTTAGAGAAAATGATTGTCCAAGCTCCCATGGGTGAGCATGGAGCTTTCCTTGGAAACTCCCTGGAGCTGTGTCCCAGGGCTGAGATAGAGTTAACCCAGCCTCAGAGGATGTGCACACCTGAGATGGCTCAGTGTGTGGCTACACTGAGATCCCATTTCTCTTGGCAGGTGTTGATTCAGAATGTGTTAGGTGTCTACTAATGATGTAAACTAATTTAAATGATCCTAGACAGAAATTGAGGATTTCTGTGGCTTGCTGCACGGTTTCAGAGCCAGCTGTGACATTCAGTGACATCTATGAAAGTTGTGTATCTTGAGCTTTCCTTAGATTCCGGTGTTGTGCGTACCAAGGGGAAAAAAATGTAACTGGAAATGTGATTTATCAAGAATTTAAAACAGTTTGATGTCCCCAAGCCTTCATGCTTTTTTCAAATTCCATATTTGCAAATACACAAAAGACCTTTCTAGATGTTTTTCTTCCCTTTAAATTTAATGTATAATTAAAAAAATATTTTCATCTACCACAAATAATTGGCATACATGAGTTATATGCCAAAAATAGTCTGCATAAGGTCAGGCTGTACGTTTATTTCTTCAAGCCATGGTGTATCACTATATATGTTACAATGGGACAGAACAAAGATAGATTGAAACAGACTTTCAGGAGAGGTCTTCCCCCATTTTTAACCCCCCGTTGAACTGCAGGTGGGAATTTCAGCAAGCAAATATCAGGAAAATGGCAGGTTTGCATTATAAAGATGTACAAGTACTGGTCTGCATCTGGAGTTAATTTTCTAGAAGCAAAATTGCACCTGCAGAAGGGGATCACACTTCTCCCCGACCCACTGTGCTGCTGGCTTAAGGAGTTGCACAGAGGAGTTGCACAAAGTGAGTGACAAGTCTTTGAAAACCTGCTGAGGCCCTGCTGGAAATTGTGTTTTTTCAGAGCTCCCCTCTCCTCTGAGAGCTACTGTGGGATAAGTATTGATGTCTGCTCTGATGCATTTTTGGGGGGTGGTTTCCTCTGCCGTCACTCTGGCTGACAAATTAAAATGCTTTCCTGGCAGTGGATTGACTCAGTATAATTTATGGCTGGGGCTGCCTGGGCCCTAACTTTTGCTTGCTCTTCATGAGGTTCATCCTGTTTGTTTGCTGACTTGTAAGACTGAAAATCTCAGATTTCCTTCCCTTCCCCGCTTCTCCTGAAAACTTCCTGTAAATCGTAGAATCACAGACTGATTTGAATTGGAAAGGACCTTAAGATCATTCGGTTCCAAGCACCCTGCCATGGGCAGGGATGCCTCACACTAGACCATGTTGCCCAAGGCTCTGTCCAGCCTGGCCTTGAACACTGCCAGGGATGGAGCATCACCACTTCTTTGGGCAACCTGTGCCAGTGCCTCACCACCCTCACAGTAAAGAGCTTCCTCCTTATACCTAACCTGAACTTCCCCTGTTTAAGTTTGAACCCATTGCCCCTTATCCTACTGCTACAAATCACTCTGTTGGCTTAGAAAACAATGGAATGTTCAGAGGTTTTTTTAAAAGACCAATTTAAGGATAAAAGGAAGAATTAAACTTATGAAGGATAGGAAGAAGATTGGCTGAGAAACACCAGAAATGGGTATAGGGACAGGTGAGATATTTGTGAATAGTTGTGACCAATTTTGATCTACTCAGTATTAAAAAAGTAGTCAGGAATGCATGACTAGATGGTTCTGTTGCTTAAAATAGCTACACTTTGGTGCTATGAAAGTATGTAATGATCTATGTTAATGGGTGTAACGTGACCAGTATTAATGCCCACTAAAGTGAGCAGAGTGGCTCCCTTGAGGGTATGAAGTGAAGCCCAGGTATGACCCCCTGCCCAGTGAAAGCCTCATGCTGTGCTTTATAGAGCAGGAGCACTAGGTAACACAGTGGCCTCCAAATAGTCCCTCTAAGTAATGCTGCTGGGACTTACCCTACTGAATGTGTACACTACTGCCTGTACTATAAAATGTAAAGTTACAGTGTACTTAAAGAGACGGGAAAAGATAAGTGTTAGAAAGTTACCTGAAAGCATACGAGTTTCAGAACAGAATCATCTCACTGAAAATTGTAGATAGCTTCCCCAGTGATTTGATGTGATACTGTTTGAAGTTGGAAGAGATGTATGTGTATTGACGTTAAGCCATCTGACAGAAGCAGCAGCTACCTCCCTCTCACCCACGGAGTTCCTTCTAGGAAAGGTGCCTTTCTATTTGTGGAGTGAAATACTTAAAAGGTTAGGCTTAAGGTAGGAACTTGAGGGCAGTGCACAAGTGCTAACGAATTAAGTACGGTATGCGAGGAGCCTAACAGAGTCTGGAGGTCAAGTCAAGTATCACGTTTGCATTCTGGAAGCACTTTAAGAAGCACAAATTTCTTTTCATGGTTCATAGGAAAAAACTTGGGGTTCCATCTGTTTCATGCCAGAACTGAAATAAGTTTTAAAGTGCTCCTTTGTAATTCTGTGAGAAAATGATTCAGAAAATCCTCTATATCTTGGATCTCCAGCTGAACTGTTAACTAAATTACATTTGGAAGACAAACTTCTACTCTTAATCCCAGCCATCCATCCAAAGCAATTGAAATTGCACAGAGCAGTCTTCGGTTTCTTTGCTTTTGTTGCTTGTGATCAATGAAATGGGCCCAGTTTGATTGTCAGATTTCACCAGACACAGGCAGGGGTGGCGTTTAGGAAATGGGCTTATTTTACAAGTGCCCACCAAAAAATGGAAAATGTGAGAGCAAGAATTCATGCCAAAGTTGCAAGATCCATTGCTGTGCTAGAAAATATGTGCTTTTCCTAGGAAGAGTTGTCCTTGATTAATTATTAGCAGATAGGGATTTAGGAGAAGACCAATGCAGTCCTTTCTGTAATACTTATATGAACACATAGAAATTTGGAAGTTGGAATTTCTGACCTTTATTTTTAACATGTGGAGTAGTATAGGAGTGATGATTTTTATTAAACTGTAGTGATTTGTTGTGGTTACAATTCAGCCATGTGTTTCTCATTATGATGGAACAAACACAAATGTAATGGAAGGCCACAACTAATCACTTTACAACTTTATTTATCAAATTACTGTGATTACAGAAACCATTTTCCAAGCACATACTCACAAAGTTTATTTTAAAATTACTCTTAAATGCTCCCCTGCATTCTTCGTGTGTTCTTCATGTGTTCTTCATGTGTTCTCTGTTTCTGACTTCCAGTGTCGTATGCCACTAGCAAGTCAGGGTAAAACAGACCAGCTATCATCTGTGTATAGGTATATCTCTGGCTGCATTAGCCTTCAGAACTTGAGATCAGAAATTCTTGCAAACATCAGAACATAGACCAGCTATTTGGCAGGAATACCAAGTAACACAACCACATCAAAGTTTTATTAAGCATATTTGTTAAGAATCAGTGTTTCAGTATGTTCTCATAGCACAAACAGGGCATAGTTAACAGTAGGCTCATTGTTGAGATATCTCTGTGTGTCGTTGCCAAGATAAGGCAAGAGGGCTGGGAGGCTGGTGGCCACTGCTTTTGGCTAAGCTACTGGGATGTGTCTTTGTCACCATGCTGCGGTGTGAGGCCTAATCACACCTGTCACCATGTCTGTGGCTTGCATGAGACCTTGGGGTGAAGGCTGCAAACCACATCATGGGGATGGAAACTTGTTTGTCAGACTTTCCTATCTCTCCTGGGGAAATGTTTACATGGTCAGGAACAGAAAAAGTTGCAAATGGGTGCCTCGGGAACCACAGGTCTAAGTTTATGGACCGTGTAACAGCATAAAACTGTGGTGATTTGGGGCTGATTGACACTACTGACAGAGCATTATTGCATTTGGATGGCATGGTGTAACCCTGAGCACTGTAATGTATGTGCAGGTAGTTTTGTTCCTGCACACAAAGTTCCTGTGGCACAATTTCCTGGTGTGCTCTGCTCCGAGCTGAAGGGACTATTGCCTTCAGAGCAGGACAGGGCCATCACGCTCACTGTGCCTGAGCAGTGTATTGACTGTGAGGCCCCTGTGCTTCCTGGGAAGGTGTTCTTTCCTCCTGCTGCAGGCAGGAAGCCTGCCTGTGGAAGCACATTCATTCACATAGTGCATTCATGAGCCAGCCTGGAGCAGGCAAAGCACATGCTCCCAGTCACCAGATGTGGAGACGTAGTACCTGCTGTGCTTCAGCAGCCAGTTACTCAAAGCCATAATATTTTTGCTTCTGAAATGAGCTACTTTATGAATTATACAAAAGGAAATGATCACTGTTGACAGCTGATTCTTTTAAATGGGTATAATCAAGAACATCATTAAAAATAGGCCTGAAATTCACCATTCCATAGAGCTGACTCTCATCAAGTTTTGAAATGCTATTAGCAATAGCAGATCTTCTGTAAGATTTGGAATTTTCCAGGTATGGCCATGTCTTACTCAATAAGTCTCAGTTTCTTCTCCTCAGAAATAATTATAATTGCTGGACACTGCACCAAGATTTGCAGATGTTTTGAAGATGTCCTGATCAGCTGAGATTAGGGCATGAATGTTTTCAACTTTATTTTGTAGGTACAGCACCCTTGTTAATGATCAACTTTGTTTCAATCCTGACTGTTAGTTAAAAAAAGAATCAGCCTAGATATCTTCAAAGACATCTGTGCATTGCTGCTAAACTGAACATAATAGAGACATTGTTCACCTCTGGTTTTAGCTTTATGGTGATGAGAGTTTTTCTCCTGTAGAGGTACAAAGAATTTGTTGAAATCTTCAGTAAGGGGGACCCAGCTCACTCTGATAACAGCCTTACTCCTTCTGTGTTCACTTGCTCCATGAAAATACTACAGGATCTGATGTACATGTTTGTGAGACTGTTGATAAGTCAGTCCTTCCCCATCCTCTTCAACTGCAAAAATGTACTGCACATGATGCCCTTAGCTGTGACTTGTTCAGAGCTTTTCTCAACGTTCTATTTTCCTGGGAGATTGTGTGGATATTGTTGAAGTAACAGTATTGGCATTGTTTTGAGGAGTCTTCTGAAAGCAGCTTTTCCTCATCTCTTTGAGGGTTCCTTACACCCACCTGCCCCCATTTACTCACAGCATTTGTTATGTCATATTTTATTTATTGGTCTTTCCATGAAGCTAATGACAAAGAGTCTATTTTGCTCAATAATGGAGAAAAATCATCTCTACCCTCTCTCAAAAATACCTCATGAGCATAGCAAAGGATGAATGCTGGAAGAAGGGGGGTACCTGGAAACTCAAAGGCATCAACCAACGTTGAGTTTTGTAAAGGCCTATGAGAGAACAGAGGAAGTTTCTCTTAGGCAAGAGGAAGAGCTCAGGAGAAACACAACAGTGTCTGCTTGAGGATAGATAATGGAGCCTTGAAACTAGACTGCGTACCATTCAGTCAAAATGTCTTCACTTCATGGACATGTTCCCTGATGATTTTGTTCCCTTTCCACACTGGATGATTGTTTTCTGTCTCTCTCTGTCCATGCTGTGGGACATGAGCCCTTCTCTGTTTCTAGTTGGGAGTGCAGCCCGCAGGGTTGTTCACATAGCCTAAATGCAAGTTTGCATGTTGGTCCAAACCTGAAGGGACTGCCTGTTGGACTTACTTGAAGCTTGGATAGGAAGGACAGACAGAACTGCAGATGTCTTTGAGATGGTTTGCTCTCAAAATTTACCATCTGCTTAGTTAGCTTAGTTGGGATTCATAGATTTTATTTTCTATTGTCTCGTCAAAACCAGACAGACAAGTGCGAGAGAAAGAAAAGCCTCAATGTGCATTGAGTCAAGCTACATTCCAGTTCAGTATCATGGTTGGATGAATATTAGAAAGGGAAGCTTGTACTGGTGACCAGTGGCAGGTACTCAGCTTCTGGAAAACTCCACTTCCATATAAAGCCATGTTATAGGTAATGTGTTTTACAGCATTTATCAGCAATAACAATATGATTCATCCCACTCAGCAAGAAAAATGCATTCCCTGTATGAAATTAACTGTACACACTTTATTGCAGCTTGCAGAAGTTTTCCAGCTTCATAATTTCCTTCTATTTTTATCTTAGATTGGTCTAATTTTGCCTTTACAATCTGTCAGCCTTTCCTCACAATTACCTGCTCTTTAAAGAGATGCACCCTTTTTTTATATATGTGGAAAAATACCTGTTACTTTCCTCATGAAAATCCATGTTTGTTGTAGCCCTGGCTTAATAATTCAACTCTGTTTACTGTACAGTACTTTAAGTAATATTTAATAGCCCTGGTTGTGAAAACCTGTGTTACAGGGGGAAATGCAGTTAAGGCAGCTGAAGAAAGGAACATGACCACTAGAAATTCTCACAAATGACAACAAGAAAAAAGTCAACATAAGCTGAATGTTGGCCTGCACTTGACTGTGTCTCAGGGTATCAAGATGTGTATAAAACTTAAAAGGCGGTGGCGTATAAAATATGGCTTTCAGACTTCAGTGATCCTAGCTCAGGAACTGTGCACCATTCCTCAACTTAAAGGTCTTTAGGCTTAAGGTTTTTCCTGACTAATCTGTTCGGGGTTTTTTTCGTAGAATCACACAATGTTTTAGGTTGGAAAGGACCTCAAGATCATCTAGTTCCAATCCCCTGCCATGGGAAGGATGCCTCACACTGGACCATATTTCCCACAGCTCTGTCCAGCCTAGCATTGAACACTGCCAGGGAAGATGGCAAGTGGTGGTACTTGAAAGGCAAATTCTTTGTTTCTGTGGACCTTCAGCACTGCCTGTGTAGAGTCCTCTGTGCCTTTGAGCATCCATGTGCTTCCTGTGAAACATCACCAGTTCGTACCTGTGTCTTGCAAATATATGAAAGGAACATTATGATTCATTCAGATAATAGAAAGGTGAGATAACATCTGTCAGTCTGTCTTAAGGGAATAATCAGGACCACATGTGAAAAGACTCTGAAACTTCTAAAATCTCCATAGTTGATCAGGAGGGAAAACAGATCATTATTATTATTGTTATTCCATATTGTTATTCCATATTGTGAAGTCCCATATGTTGCAGCAGGGGCTGGTGCTTGCTGTCGGTACTCTGGGGCTTGCTGTCGGTACTAGCTGGGTCTCCACTAGCTAGAGCCTGGCACTGGGCTGCTCGTCTTGCAGCTAGCATTGATGCCCAAGCTGACTGCAGCAGCCAGTGAGATACCATGGAATCATAGAATCAACTAGGTTGGCAAAGACATTTAAAATCATGAAGCCCAAACTTTAAACACCATCACTGTGAGGAAAGTAGGAAAAGAGCTTCTTCCGGCTTCCAGTCTCCATCCACTCAGAGGAGTGGTCCTTGCTGCCCACCATGTATGCATGGTGGGATCTGGCTGCAGACTGTCCTTGTGACACAGGCTTGCCAGGTGGGAATAGGACACAGCCTTCCTGCTGGAAAGGTGGCAAAGCAGACACTTTTTTATCAAGTTTTTATGGTCTGAGTAGGTTTCATATTATCAGTACTACATTAAATTCTGCAACAGCAAACAAGAAAGTGCTTAGAGAAAAGTAGCTATTGTCTCTTGTGTTGGATTGTAGCAACTGATATGCCTGCTGTAATAACTCAGAAGGACTTTGTGTCCCATAAAGTTTATGGTTTGGTTTGAATGTTTGTATTAAATATTGCACTTCAAAATCATCAAAGTGTGTTTCTGGGAGAGTTTGTCTAGGTTTTTTTTCCAGAACATTTGTGGGGCTTTTTGGATGGAGATTTCCAAGACTTCTCTTTGTAGAGAAATCGCTATAACTGGCACTTTTATGCTCATAAAAACCTGTGAATGGCAATGCTTCTCAAAGTGAGGAACCCTGCTCCATAGTGGAAAGGGGCCTGGGAGATGTCAGGAGGGAAGCTGATTTCGCTGCCAGCCGAGGAATCTCATGCAGGACTCAGCACAAAACTTGACTTCCTTAAGCTTTCATGGATATTTAATTAAATTCTTAAAAATTACACCAGAGAGTGGATGTTTTTTACTGAATGCAGCTGAGCAGGACTCAGTGAGGCCATGGAAGAGAAGTGCCAGACCTTGTGCTACCGTAACCTCAGACATTTCTTAACAATTGATAAGCTACAAGGGTAGTTAATGCCCTGCAGTGTCTGTTCGATGGCTGTCTGATCACATATTAGATGGCTTTTCATGATATAACAAAGGAATATATTGTATAAGAGATTAGAGCTGCTCAGTGAAGTGGTGATATTTTTACTGAGCTGAAGCCGTGGACATCCTTGCAAATTATCAGGTCCTTCCTAAACAGGATTATTGCTTGTTTTGAGCAGTGCAACATTTCGCAGAATGTTTTGGGTTGGAAAGAACCTTAAGATCATCCAGTTCCAACCCCCTGCCATGGGCAGGGACACCTCACACTAGACCATATTGCCCAACGCTCTGTCCAACCTGACCTTGAACACTGCCAGGGATTGGACAGTGTTGTGGTTTAAGCCCAGCCGGTAATTCAGAACCACACAGCTGCTCACTTGCTCCTCACCCCTTTCCTCCCCCACTCCCAGAGGGGTGGGGAGGAGAATCGAAAGAATGTAACTCCCATGGGTTGAGATAAGAACAGCCCAGTAACTAAGGTATAAAACAAACCACTACTGCTACCACCAGTAATAATATTGCTAAGGGAAATAACAAGGGAAGAGAATACAACTGCTCACCACCCAGCAATACACAGCCCGACTGCGCAGTGATCTCGCTCTTCCAGATAACTGCCCCAGTTCTACGTCCTGGGCATGACGCGTTGTGGTGTGGAATACCTCTTTGGCTAGTTTGGGTCAGGTGTCCTGTCTCTGCTTCCTCCGGCTTCCCCTCCTCCCTGGCAGAGCATGGGACTCAGAAAAGTCTTTGGTCAGAGTAAACATTACTTAGCAACAACTAAAAACATCGGTGTTATCTCTTCTGTCCCCAGGCTGAAAGTCAAAAACGCAGCAGTGCACCATCTGCTAAGAAGGAGAAAAATGACTGCTGCTGCTGAATCCATGCAGACAGCCACAGCTTCTTTGGGCAACCTGTTCCAGTGCCTCATCACCCTCAAAGGAAAGGACTTCTTCCTTATATCTAACCTGAACTTCCCCTGTTTAAATTTAAACCTATCACCCCTTGCCCTATTGCTACAATCCCTGATGAAGAGTCCCTCTCCAGCATCCAAAATAGCTTAAGCATTCAGCTCTTGTTATGGCCTCTCCTCACATGTGTTCAGAGGTAAATCTACACATCCATGTAACAAGGTTTCTTATTTGTGGAAGAAAAGCAATCAGGATTTTGAGATGAAAATTTACAAGCCGAAGGTTATAAATCAGTGTCTTGAGGGAATAAAAATACTGTATAAGGAAAATTGCTGGCGGGTCAAATACATTGCTACATGCAATTACCTTGAAACCTGGAGTCCAGGTTTCTATTACAGAAAGATATCTCAAGCAAATGGGGAATGTGTAACAGGTGTTCATATATATAGAAAGGACTATTCATAATTACAGCTTTTAATACAGCTATTGCATGTGTTCCATGTGTATAATTTATACCAGAAAAAAAAAAAATCTTTTATTCACTGCAATGAATAGCCTAGTTTTGTTGTAGTTTTCATAGTCGGTGCCTTGGTAACTGTATGTTTTACAGCTTTGTGCTGTAAAAGGTACAGAATATGATTTGCCTTCTTGATGAATATTTTGGTAGTAAGCGCTTTGTTTCCTTAGATTACCCCGTACTGTGTCTTCATTCTCACTTTATCCTTCTGTTTCCTTGATCTTTGGGTGGGAGGGGAGAAGTGACTTTGTATTTAAAAGTGAAAATGTAGTAACTCCTTATTTACTTCAGTCATGTTTCATTGTGCTGAAGCACCAGTATCTGTTTTATCAACCCTCTGAGCAAAGTGCTCATTTCCCTCCTGGCTTCCACACGAGGGGTTCTGGGAGGCAAAGAAGCTTTCTTTGTGCTCTGAGAAATGCCAAACCCACCCTGCCTGGACATTAGAGGTCTGCAGATGCCACAGGCCAAGTTCTGTTCATAAGGATATGTGATGGTAAGTGCTGTGTTCTTTCCCTGGACCTCTGATGTGCCCTCTGGAAACTGTCTTGACTCTCTAGGAGTATCTGTCTGTGACCTCCCCCTTTACATCTGTGCCCTCTCAAATGCTGGCAGATGTACCAAACTGTGATGTAGAGACCAGGGAGTTACAAGGACATCAATTTATTGAAAATCATCACATAGTTCTTACAAAAAGCCAAAAGAAAGATCAAAGCATTTACTGACTATTAATTTGAAACTGCATAAGAAACACCCCATCAGTGCAGAATAACATCTGTTCAGGAAGGCTGCTTGGTAGATGGATCTTGTGGCATGGACTTGCTCTTCACGCTGCTTCAAGATTCACTGAAGGTTGGTATCGTGGGCCATGTTCCTTCTGATTTCATGTAAAACAAAGTTGCAGATGTTTTCTTTGCTTTATCTCGGGGGGTGGGGGGAGGGAAGTTATACTAAATTTAGAATCATAGAATGGTTTGTGTTGGAAGAGACTGTGAAGATCATCTAGTTCCATCCCCATGGGCAGGGACACCTATATAATGTCTCAGTGTTTGATTTTGTCATGTGAATTGATTGTTTTGCCAAAAAAAGAATGCTGTAGTTGAGCAAGGTGTAAAGCAGCAAAGAAATGAGCCAGAAGCAGGGGCTGAGGGGAGAAGTCTTTTAAACTCTTGCAAAAGAACTGTGATGGAAGTTACTAACTTCAGCCTTTACATCCTCCAGGGTGATAGTGAGTAACCTAGAATGCTAATTGATCTGAGTGGGAAGTGGAAAGCCCCTGTAATCCAATTAACCACAGAGCACTGGATGCCTCCTTGTCAGTGCAAAAGCAACTCCAACACATGCTCAGCTGTTACTCTTTCACAACCAGTAGCACAGTTGTGACTCCCAGGTTCCTGCCAGCAAAAACATCCGCTGGGTTCATTTTACCACCAAATATTTTTACACTTCTGCACTAATAAATATAAACTCCCCTAGCTGGAACAGACAAACACAAAGATGTCTATTCTGTTGATGACTGCATTTTATTCCCTGACATGTAAGAATCTCTGACAGTTGATGCAAACAATGGAAGAGAAACAGGTGGTCATGAGTCTTCTATGGAACACAGAGGGATAACCCATTAGGGAGCACCCAAAATGTTCTGGTATTATACGTGCAGTGCCTTCACATGGAGTTGCTGCTTTGCTGTGTGCCATGGAACTGTTGGAGCAAGTCCAGAGGAGGCCACGGGGATGATCAGGGGCTGGAGCACCTCCCATACAAAGACAGGCTGAGAAGGTTGAGGCTGTTCAGCTGTATGGAGATCTCATAGCAGCCTTCCAGTATCTGAAAAGGGCTTACAAGGATGCTGGAGAGGGATTCTTCATCAGGGTCTGTAGTGACAGGACAAGGTGTAATGGGTTTAAACTTAAACGGGGGAAGTTCAGGTTGGATCTAAGGAAGAAGTTCTTTACTGTGAGGGTGGTGAGGCACTGGCACAGGCTGCGCAGAGAAGTGGTGAATGCTCCATCCCTGGCAGTGTTCAAGGTCAGCTTGGACAGAGCCTTTGGTGACCTGGTCTAGTTTGAAGCATCCCTACCCATGGCAGGGGGTTGGGAATGGATGTTTAAGGTCCTTTCCAACCCAAACGATTCTATGATTCTGTGATTATGTGATTGATGAGGGGCTGAGGGTGCCCTGGCCCAGTGCTCCAGTGTTTTGCCATAGGCAGGAACATTGTTCAGCTGAAAGGTTGGTGCAGTGGCAAGTTCTTGTTTGGATGGATCTGCCTTCAAGGCTTCATCTCAACTCTCTTTAAGAACATGCCAAGCATTTAAGTATTGAAAATATACTTGTTTGCAACACTGTGGAAGGCTTACACACCTGAGCTCTCAGATATTTATGTTTGACATCAATGGGAATGTTGCCTGGATGTAGGATTAGAACCACCTTGCTGTGCTCTGCTTTGAGCATCAGTGAGGAGCTGTGTATGTACCTGCTGACCCACTGCAGTCTCCTGCAGGCCTGGTGCCATGGTTGTGATATCAAATGCCCTTACAGCAGCATTTGATGAACTGCTGCAAAGGAATGTGCATCCCACATGCTGTCATGACAGTGCTGGTTTGTAGGTGAAGGCCGTTTCTGCTGACACGGGACAAGTGCATGAATGTTTGGACAGCATCACAGGCTGGGTTTCTGTTTCGGGTCCGTAATGCTGGTGTCTTATTTCTTGTTTGTATTTCTGTGGCACCCCATCAAGGGCCAGGGCTCTTGAGATCTGTGTGTTGTAAAAACTTGGGTTTGTGTGGCCAAGAGGAAGAATCCATGCTCAAACCAAACAGAACTCTTGACACACTGGGCTGGATTAACCAGTTGACAGGCTTACTATGTAAGCAAGCAAGATAGAAATGCTTGAGGGAGAGGAGCTGAGTGAAAGAGGAAGGTTGCTGAGGCAAAGGTGAGCATCCACAGGTAATTCCAGATGAACACCTAGATAAACTTAAGGTCCTTTCCAACCCTAACTATTCTATGATTCTATGATTACCAGTCTTGTGGTGTGCTAAGAATTGCTGAGCCACTCTGCCAGAATCTTGGAGAATACACAGCATTTACCACACTAACACTGCCTAGAAACTAGTGTGTTCCTTCTGAATGTAAATTTCCTTCTGAAATTTTCATTTCCTACCTTTTCAAAGCACTGAAGCTTCCTCTCCAGTATTTTGTGTCAGATAATGACAGGCTGGGTAAAAGGCTTAGGAATATTAGGCCAGGCTATGTTCTGTTCTCCTAATCTGTAATATGAGACATTCATAGCCTGTCTCTGCATTAGGTGGGTTTTTACCTACTCCTTTGATAATAAAAAGTTAAGGAATAAGAAGTTCTTGGCTTCTGTGATGACAGGTTAAACTAGATAAGAACACGTGTGTAGCTAGGCTGTGTTCCTCCCGCAGCCTCTTGGAATTCAGTTCTTTGCTTCTGGGTGGTCACTATCCTTAATAGGTGTTTTTATACAGTGGGGTATATAGTGGGAGCTGTCCTATATAAATGAGAATACAATAGAATCCTGTTTGCAATTAAGATGTTTGAACTGTCTCACTGCAGTCGTCCATCTCTTCCTGTGGTCAGCCCAAGGAAATTGATCTGTTGTTACAATTTGGGATATGTTTCAACACAGAAATAAAAACTCTGCTTTGAGAAAGGGGGAAGCGTGCATCTTGTGAGGCCTGAGAGCTCCGAATTTGAGCACAGATAGCAAGCACCATGTCTTAAATCCTTTAATACCGAGAGGAAATCCATGAAAAGCTTCGTTATGCATTTTGCTTTTTATCATTCCCTACTTCATTTCTGTCAAGATAAGCAGAGTCCAGTTTTGTTTCAGGGCCAAACAACCAACGCTGTTCCTTGTGCTGTCATCCTAAAAGATGCTGCTGCTGCATCCATCCATGCTTGCTCCACCTCAAGTATCTCTGCAAACAAAGTGATGCTGCAGTGCAAATCTGTGACAATGCCCCCAGACTCAGACGCTGGTTTGGGCCAGTGCCATGTGAATGGTTCTAATAAGAACCAAACCTGCCTAAATATTGGTGCTTGAAGTTTGCCAAACCACATTCCATAATGGCATTTACTGTTTGGTTTTAAAATAGTTGAAGTGTTGATGAGTCCTTTCAGATCCACTCTTACTGAGTGCCGTAGCAGGAACACCCCTGGTTCCTGTTTTGGTTTAGGGGTTCCAAATCTCAGAGCTGGACCCGTGGAGGTGGAATCCATTTTTCGAGGTGCTACTCTGCTTTGAAATGCAGTTGTCCCTGATAATGTAGTGGGATAGAGAGATGCTCATAGATGACATTGATGTCGTGTCTTCAAAAGGTTGAGATCAATTTGACCTTATGCCTGGTTTGGAGCATGCAATACACCTCACGTAAGCTGTGATCATCTCATTTCAGGGCATGATGTTAGATCATTTCTTACAAGGCTTCAAAAGTTAAAACTTGAACTAATTGCAGATATGAACCAACTCTATTTTTATACTACTGCTTCTTTGTCTCTTATTGGTGCCATAGATTGAATACCACAGTGTCTGTAGGGAACAAAGACTGCAGCTGCCATATCACTGCATCCTGAATGAGTTCAGACTGGGAAGCTGAGAGAAGAATGGGTTGGGATTAAATGCCTGCCCTTGACTGGGGTTGTGTTTTACCACTTTTGATGTGTTTTCACGATCTGAGCTCTTGCTCAGCACCAAGCTGCCTGTGAAAGAGATCTGCCAAAGCACTTTTCTCCATCTGCTCTCATTGGGAAGATTGAGAATTCCTTTCTTTTGATGTGATCTTTCAGCAGTTATTCATTCGTCTCCTCCAGAGTACATAACTTTAATGGCCTGTGCACATACAGTAAGTGCAGACATTCGAAGTATTTAACTGTGCACCATACAGTTAGGCATTTAGAAACATCAATTACTATGGAGCGTAACCCCAACCCTCCTGTCATGAAATGATAACCACTAATAGAAAGTATATGGCAATTCCCCATGGCAGATGTTCCTGTCGAGCAGCTGTACTATGAGCTGTGGGTACAGCACCTTAGAGATTGACAGGAACAGTAACTTCAATCCATAGACTAGTTATCTTCAAGAAGTGAAGATTCAGTTCTAGATTGATGGGTTTTATAACTTTACAGAATGTAAAGGATAGGCTTGGTAATGGGTGACTTTGTGAATAAAAGTTTGAACAGCAAATCTGCCCTTATAAAAAAGGAAGTCTGTCTCCAGACTTCATTTAGATCTGCAAACAGCAATAGAGTTGCTTCTAGCCCAGCTCACTTCTTACCTCTGCTTCACCTTGAATATGCAAATTCTTTGATTCTATGATTCTAAATGAGAGGTTTTTATTTTTTTCTCCTCTACTCTTATGTTCTCAACATAAGAAGGACATGGAGCTATTGGAGCAAGTCCAGAGGAGGCTGCGAGCATGTTCAGGGGCTGGAACACCTCCCATATGAAGACAGGCTGAGAAAGTTGGGGCTGTTCAGCCTGGAGAAGAGAAGGCTGCATGGAGAGCTCATAGCAGCCTTCCAGTATCTGAAGGGGGCCTACAAGGATGCTGGAGAGGGACTCTTCATCAGGGACTGTAACAATAGTACAAGGGTTGATGAATTAAAATTAAACAGAAGTTCAGGTTAGATCTAAGAAAGAAGTTATTTACTGGTGAGGTGGTGAGGCACTGGCACAGGCTGCACAAAGAAGTGGTGAATGCTCCATCCCTGGCAGTGTTCAAGACCAGGTTGGACAGAGCCTTGGGTGACATGGTCTAGTGTGAGGCATCCCTGCCCATGGCAGATGTTTGGAACTGGATGATCTTAAGGTTCTTTCCAACACAAACTGTTCCATAATTCTATAAAAAAAATAGCAGATGTTTGTTGGGGTTTGTTGATTTGTTTGCTTACATGATTGTTTCCAGTGGCATGTGGACATAGACACCAACCCTGTGCCTGTAACTTGAGTTTGGTGTCATTCAAACCAAGCATTTTGTAGCAGTAACAGATATGGTTCTTCCCCTCTTAAGAGCAGAAGCACATACTCAGCCTATGTAAGGTGATTTGTCCTTGCCTTTAGTAAGCTGTTTTTTGCAGGTAAGATTGGATCTATGTGTTGTTTTAAAGAAGAATAGAGGACTCCTGCTCTTTTGGGGGATGGCAGCTCTCTGTGCTCCTTGGAGCAGGACTGGCAGAGGGCAGATGGATCCTCTCCCTGCTCTGCTTGTGGTGCAGCAGGTGAGTCCTTGGGGAAGCTGGGAGGATGAGATGTTGCTGCAATAGATGACGTGTGATTCATCTCCCTTTTAGTGAGCAGGAACGGCAGCCTGAAGGAAGCCGTTCCCCAGAAGCCTCTCTTGCTTCCCTGCTTTGAGCTTCCTGGCCTCCCTTTGCTGCTCTAGCTGTGGGCAGATGAGAGCTGGCAGGGTGTTCTGCTGCATGCGTGATTAGCAATGCTCTTTGCAGACTTTGCTATGTCTTCCTGGCCTCCTGGGTTTGGAAAATGCTCAGAGCAGACAAAGGGCACGATTGGCATCATTTGCATAAAACCCCATTTTATTTCATGCATCTGTGGAATTCAGTGAACCAAAGTAATTTGTGCTTCGTAGCTACAGTAAAGTTACTGGAATGCTAAAAGAGTGAATTTGGCATGTAAATGGTATGTGAAGCTGATGTTGACCACTCCTACCCAGACCCGACTAAAATCCTTGTAATAGCTGAAGTGTGGAGATGTGACTTCATGCTTGGTAACTGCAGATTATCAACTAATTTCAATCCTACAGCTGATCCTGGTGTGACAGTGCTCTCTTGAGCTCAAGGAGACCTGTGCCTCCTCCTGCTGGTGCCTGTGCCATACGGTGCCCCCACATTGTGCTTAGTCACCCACAGGTCATGGAGCACAAGGACTGGCCACGGTGCACGTGTATGGTGAGGTGGGGGAGTCACATCCACGTGCCAACACTAAGGCATTTGAGTTTTCTTATTATTAAAGGAAATCTCTCATTAGGTTCAGTGCACCTTGATTAAAACTTTAGTGCTCAATCCATAGTTATTTTGCAAACTCATCTATTCCTCTGATCCAGGGCACCTTGTCTGTGCTGCATGTGCTGTTTCCCCAGGGGATGCAGCCTTCAGATTATCAGTCCTAGGGATGGGGTACTGAATTATGCCAATCTTGTTATTTTCATGCACTACACATCCTCTGTGTTCACCCATGGAATAAGTCATAGAATCACTGAATGGTTTGGGTTGGAAAGGACCTTAAGATTATCCAGTTCCAACCCCCCTGCCATCAGCAGGGACACCTCACATTAGACCATGTCACCCAAGGCTCCGTCCAACCTGGCCTTGAACACTGCCAGGGATGGAGCATTCACCACTTCTTTGGGCAGCCTGTGCCAGTGCCTCACCACCTCACCAGTAAATAACTTCTTCCTTAGATCTAACCTGAACTTCTATTTAATTTTAATTTTAATTCATCAACCCTTGTCCTATCACTACAGTCCCTGATGAAGAGTCCCAGCACCATTTTTCTCTCCCTGTTGATACCAGTGAGCAAATATTTGCTGTCTTTACACCTAAAAGAAAGCTTGTAATTGAAAAGTAAATTGCATGAGCAGTAATAGAAATGTAGCACAATTACCAGGCTGCAGACAAAATGTTGGGTAATTTGTGACACAGCTCCAGTTAAAAATCTCTATTATAAAAATTGTTTGATTTCTACATACAAGTATTGAGGGTATGCAGTACTACTGACAGAAAGAAGTGACTAAACATGTAATGAATCCAAGGAAAGATCAAAATGATATCTTCATACAACATAGCCGTGGTAACTAACACTGCATTTTTGAGTGGGTCACAGAGGTATTTGGAGTCTTGGCTTAGGAGGGATTCACACTTGCTCTCAATAAGAAGGCAGTGGGGAATAACAGGCTCCTACTTGGTATGTTACTGATAGTCTGCTTTGCCTAGTGAAAGAGTAGGAATAGTTCAGAAGAGCTGAAGCATGAATGCAAGGGGTTTTTTAATGCCAAAGGAAAAATAAACTGAAGAAATGAAGGAGAAAATGGTCTCATTAAATATGAAGATTATTAGCAGGAGATTTGTCAGCATAAAAATACAACCATCTAACTGGCAGGAGGTGCTGATGTATTATGTAGGATCAGGCTGAGGTTCAGAGTAGCTGTGGTCTGCTTTAAGATGTTTATAAATACATATAGGCCCTTTGAGACAGATTCTTGTGTGTATTTTCAAGGTTACTCATTGTTTCTGAAAAATTGTTTCAATAAATGGGCTTGGGAAAAAAGTCAAGAAAGTAACCCCAGAGGCTTGAGGGGTAAAAGAGCTTCAGAGCTTCTACCTGTGAAGTGCTGCCCTGAAAGGGACATGTGGATGCTGAGCTCACTTTGGAAGGAGGTCCCAAATTCCCGCATACTTTGTGACCTGTAGTTACTCTAGGGGTATGGCTTTCAGAAACTGTGAAAGGTAAAATAAATTACCACCAATTCTGCTGCTTGCTTTCTTTTAAACTGAACACATTCTTCTCAGATTGAAATATAATGATGGACCTGATGTGCTCTGGATGTTTTATTTAGTCAAACTGAAAATTATATTCTCTGCAAGCTGCTTTAAAGCCAACATAAAAAAAACCCAACACCTAATTATAGCAGCAGTGTGGAGGAGGTCTGCTGGTATATTGTACAATACATTTTGGCAGCTGCTCTTTACTGAAGGTTGGCAAGACTCACATAGAAATGTTTGGTAGTGCTTAAAACGGGCAAATACAAAATCTGTAGCTGTTGCTACAGATACATGTGCAGATACAGCTTTGCTCTGCATAGGTGGTAGAGACAAAAGAACCTGTGCATAGGGTTGGGCCAGGGTCATAGCCATGGTTAATAGCATATCCTCATCTTAGCTGGGCTCTGAAGCTATTTTCAGAAGCTTTGCTGAACCTGTAGAGAAGGATCATTTGTCACATAGTAAAACTGTACAAAAACATTGAGCAGGTGAGAGGCATTTCAGATGTTTCTGATTTTAAAGATTTGTCATGGTAGGTTCACTGTTATGGTCAATAGGCCAATGGAACATGGGACAATTAGAACAGGGAACAAACTCCATCCTTAACCCCTTCCTTCCTGCCACAGCTATTGCCAGGTATATTCAGAGTCCCCAGACTTCACTGCTGAAAAGACCAAGCAATGAGGTTCTAGGTACGTGAGCTGCACAACCACTGTGAATGCACAGGCACAACAAGCTGAGAGGGCATGTGGAAGAGCAAAAGGATGGGAGGGACAAGAGAGAGAGATATCTCTCTCTCTCTGTACTGAGTTTTCAAAGTCACAGTCACAGGCCATCTGGGCTCTGCGGGAACTGGTTCTCTGTGTAAATGCTCTGTGTGTGGAGGAAGATCTAGTTACTCTCTCCCTCAACCCTGCCCTTTTGTACCAGTTGTCTTGCATTTGCCCTTGTCTAGTACTGACACTGTGTCCCATAGCTGCTGCCTCTTGCTCCATTGGCTGGGAACAGCCTCACCTGGACCCCAGGGGGAGCTGGCTCCCACTTCTCAGGCATCAGCACACTTAGGTGAAGCATGCGAAAGAGGTGCCTCAGTCTCCTCACCTTATCTTTTGGGTAGGGCCTCTGACTTGCCGGTTCTTGTATGTTTTCTCCGGGTAAGTGGTGGGAATGGAGGCCAGGGGCAGGCACAGCATCTGCAGCTGGGTCAGCCCATGATTCACATGACTGGGTGGGAGCAGAACTGCTATCACTTTATATTTGGAGTGAAGGACCTGAGGAACGGCATGCATGGGCTGCTTCTGATGTGAGAAAGAACAAGCATGCGGCTACTGATGCACAGGATCGCATGCACAGAGGCAGTACCTCTGCCTCTTTGATATGACTTAAGTCTTATCAAAGGATTTTGTTGCAATCGTAAGTGCAGTTTTGGACTAGTCAAACAATAAGGAGAATTTCTAGAATATTAAGACCTCTGTTACATTAGGTGTATTCCCAGGAAGGAGGAAGCATGTGGCTTTGGCTTCTTTGGGGGATCACAGGGCAAATGGTGCTCAGTGTCCACACTGGAGAGGACTGGTTTTGACTCTTAAAAAAAGAAACAGAAAGGAAGGGAAGATGGCAATCTATATTTGGGGTGTTCTGGAGCAAGTTTGAGAGAATACTGAAAAGAAATATGCTTCCCTGAAAACTGGTTAAAGGAAAATTGGAGCCTGTCAAGGTAGCCCCAAATCACTTTTCTTTAGAGGGCTGCCAAACTGAAAGGTTGAGCCAGTTGAGGACTTGAGTTCAAAAGGAGTAAAAGATGCTCCTGATGATGAAACTGTGAATGGTTGATGTGATTTTCACCTTAATAAGTTGCGGTGTTTCCTAAAAAACCTGTGGTGCTAGATCTTTTGTCTAATGGTGACGTGTGTGGATAAGGAAAGTTGGAATGAATTAAATTCTGTATACCAGCTATCATAGTTTATAAGAAACCTTTTAATAGATGACTTTTTCTGGGAGATTAATAATTGTGTTATTCTTACGAACAAGCAGCAAATATTTTTGTGATGACCCATGTAGAATCATAGAATCATCATAAACAAGTTTTATCATGTATGATTTTGGCACCAGTGCTGAATTGCACATAGGTATTCACTCACACTCAGCTAATGCTCATTTGCATCAACTGGCAGTGAATCAGACTTCAGGGGAATAAGATTGCCTTGATTCATCTGCCTGCTGGTATGAATTCCAGAAGCTTTTACCAGAATTTCAACAGACATATGAGAGAACTATCCCAGGTGTCCTCTTATTTGTTGTTTTTATTAACATTATTATTCTAAGAGTATAATTACTTAGAAGATACTGCTCATTAGGATTACCACACAACTTAGTAGGAACTGAGGAACCCACTTTTTACTTGCAATAAGGAGTTTGGTCATGATTGAGCAGCACAAGAACTACAGCCAGAACCAGAGCTGCTTTAGGGATTTTGTGTTTTATTCCTTCATTGTTTGAGAATGGATGTTTGACAGAATTTTTTATGACTGTGCATTAATATTCATGGTTTCATGGAAAAAAATGCATTTTGGGGGGTCTTTAACTGACATTTCAAATTCTTTTGTATATTAGAGCAAATTCTTAGGGTTTCTTTTTTTTTTTTTTTTTTTTTTACAAGCTGATCAATGCAGCATCTCACCCGTACACATGTGGCAGAAAGGGCCAGCTCAGGTTATAAAGATTTGTGTTCTATCCAAATAATAAATGTAGAAGCACTAGTACCTACAATTGCTTGTTTAGGTTACAAATTTAGGATCAGCTGACTGAAATCAGTCTCGAAGATGAAGTGTCAATAGAAGTATTCCAGCACTGGTTTTATGGTTTTGTCTTGGTCTGTTAGAAGCCATGCTGCAGTCTGTTGTTAGATACTTGACCTGTGCTCTCACTTTAGCCTGTGCACACTTCAGTTTGATTCCCGTTTGCTGGCTTCATATAGAAATGATGCATTTGTTTCAGTTTTAACCCTCAGGAGCATATATTACTGAAATCATTTAGTGTCATTGCTGACATTATTTAGTATTATTTAGTGATATTATTACTTTATTTAGTGTTTATTACCCAAATTACATCATGACTCCAGTACTTTCAGTTCCTCCCTCACAAGTGATGTTCTCCCAACGTTCCAGCATTTTGCCTTTTGTCAATGCAAGCAACTCCAACATCAGAATAATAGTTGAGGAAGAAAATGATGTCTTCAGGAGCAATGTTGGGTCACAGTGTGTGAGCTATCATGTTAGTGTGGAGAGGTAGAAGCATTGGTTTTATTTCCTGGTTTTTGTGTCTGTGTTTTAGAAAGTTATGTGTCCCTGCCCAGGCTGCATCACAAGGTTTTTTTCTTATTAATACACAATTTATTTAGACATAGTATTTTTAAAACAAATGCACTTGATCTTGTTCACAGATGAAGAGTACTTATTCTAGTTTTGCTCTACAGGACTCCTATCAGTGGTGAACTGCTGGGCATTTTCTTCCCTAAAATTCTATTAAAGCTATTGTAGCACTCTTTTTAATAACTTCAGCAGCTCGTCAGCTGGATCATTACATTGACTAAAGCGTTAGCAATTTAACTAGAATCGGAGAAAGTGTTTTGAATTCTCAACTTGGAATCCAGATGGGTGAGAAGTTGCAGAAGTTGTGATCAGTGTGATTTGTACAAGTTTAGATGTTGAACACTGATTTTTGAGGAGCAGTATAAACCAAAGTATGTTTATATTAATTCTTTGATGTGAAAATCTATTCAGAAGGTGCTAGGGCACTGTCAGAAAATATCTTCAAGAACATCCCAATGTGTAATTCCACAGGAGGCATTTCCTGCTGTTGCTTCATGAGATTACACTTTGTCTGTTGTACTGCAGGGAATGCCTGGCATGGTACAGCTGAAATGATTCTTAAAAAAAAAGGAGACTAGAATCAGGTCAGTTGGTCTCAGCTAGCTCTGTTAGGATCAGCTTGGCACCAATTTTCAATCAGAAAATGGAACTTCCTAAATAAGACAGTTTTGAGAAGCACTCAGGATCTGATAGCACTGGTTTGGTATATTTTGATTTGAGCCCTGCTGTTTATTTGGATGCTTCCTCTTCTCCCTACAGTATTTGTGTTGCAGTGGCAGTTCAGTGTTGAACAAGTGCCCTTTACACAAGAGCACAGCCATTACAGTATGAGAACCTGTGCTCAAGCCTGGCGCGAAACACCCTAAAGGTCCACATGTGTACTTATGAATGCATGAAAAAAGCATGAGAAAGGAACTTACTTGGGTGCTTGCAGTCCCATTGCAACTTTGCAGCAGCTGCGAAAATTTGGGCTGTTCAGCCTGGAGAAGAAAAACTGCATGGAGACCTCAGAGCAGCCTTCCAATATCTAAAAGGGGCCTACAAGGATGCTAGAGAGGGACTCTTCATCAGGAACTGTGGGGAAGTTCAGGTTCAATATAAGAAACAAGTTCTTTACTGTAAGGGTGATGAGACACTGGCACAGGTTGCCTAGAAAAGCGGTGAATGCTCCATCCCTGGCAGTGTTGAAGGCCAGGTTGGGCAGAGCCTTGGGTGACATGGTCTAGTGTGAGGCATCCCTGCCCATGGCAGGGGAGTGGAACTTTAAGGTCCTTTCCAACCCAAACCAATCTATAATTCTATATCCAGGCAGACTCTTCTTGTTTATATTAAATCCGAGAAGCAAGCTGCATTCCTGTGAAGATCCCTGTGGTTACTGTCAAGCAGTTTTGACCCTGGAAATCCAGACCCTGCCTCACCATCTTGTTGAGCCTCCAAGGACATCAGATATATATATATCATATCCTCTCATCCCCATTACTGCATCTGCCCTGTTGGATCTCCACTGCAAGGCAGTGGGTGAGGAGTGAGAATTTGTCCATGCCTTGTCCATTCACAGACACATCCTCCCAGGGGCCTGGAGAGCTGTGAGAGGGATGAGCCATGCTGCCTATCTTCCCTTGGTAAGTACAACCACCCGAAATGCCAGCACTTTCAGCAGCATCCACCAGTGTTTGGGTGCAATATAATTTTATAATCTCTCATGCCTCTTGGCTTATTCTGTGGAGCTCCTGACACAAAAAGCAGCTGCTAAAATTTGTGTACTGTGGATTTTACTGTGGAGGCAGACAAGTGAAAGCAAAGCAAAGTCAGAATAATCCATCAGGAACTAATGGTGTTAGTGACATGAAAGGAAAGAGACATGTGGAAAGTTACTGTATAGTTTCAGATGTGTTTCTATGAGCCGTTGGACATTTGGAAGCATTTCTGATTGAATCATTGCTTTTTAAACTGGAGCTAAGAATGCTTTGGCTATCTGCTTGTCTTTTCAGATGTAGAGTTGTCCTGCTTTCATCAGTAGCAGTCATTTTTCTCCTTCTTAGTAGCTGGTGCACTGCTGTGTTTTTGACTTTCAGCCTGGGAGCAGCACAGAAACACCGATGTTTTTAGTTGTTGTTAAGTAATGTTTACTCTGACCAAGGACTTTCTGAGTCTCATGCTCTGCCAGGGAGGAAGGGAAGCCAGGAGGAAGCAGAGAGAGGACACTTGATCCAAATTAGCCAAAGGTGTATTCCATACCACAGCACATCATGCCCAGTATATAAACGGGGATAAACAGGGGGTGGTTACCTGAAAGGGCTGATTGCTGCTCTGGTCAGACTGTGTATTGGTCGGCAGCTGGTATTGTATTCTCATCCCTTGTTATTTCCCTTATCATCATTATCATAGGCGCTAGCAGTAGTGGGTTTGTGTTATACCTTAGTTACTGGACTGTTCTTATCTCAACCCATGGGAGTTACATTCTTTCGATTCTCCTCCCCATCCCTCTGGGAGTGAGGGGAAGAAGAATGGAGGGAGTGGGCGAGCAGCTGTGTGGTTCTGAGTTACTGACTGGGCTTAAACCACGACAAGAGCTTTTATTTTAAGCTGTATTTCATGCAGAAGTGATTGGCTGAGGAGTTTTACAGGTAGAAGCAGGCGGGGTATGCATTGGCAATCCTGCCGACAAGGAGACTTCAGTGGAATTGCTACTGAAATGCAGATAGATCATTTTATCAAGCAGATTTATGGTCTGTGTATGCTTTTTTTACTGTGTAAGGGATAGACCACGCAAGACAACTTAAGAAGACATCAAGTGTGTGGAGTTGGTGCATGCTGAAGGGATGAGGCATGTGAATGGAAGTTGGTAAGGACAGGTTCCGTAATTGTCATTTAGCTGTTGACCGCTGAGTCCCTGACATCAGTTCAAGTTTTCAAGTGTCCTTGTGTGAGGAGGCGATGTGGGTCTGTTTCCTTGTGTATTTGAAAGCTTTTTTCATAGAATCATAGAGTCACAGACTGGTTTGGGTTGGAAAAGACCTTAGGATCATCTAGTTCCAAACCCTTGCCATGGGCAGGGTCACCTCACACTAGAGCATACTGCCCAAGGCTCTGTCCAACCTGACCTTGAACACTGACAGGGATGGAGTATTTACCACTTCTTTGGGGCTTTAGATTTCCCCTAAGAAACCTTCTCTTCACAGCTAATAAAGGCTAGATACTTGGTGGGGGGAGACTTAATCAATTTAAGATATGTTTCCATATAGGACTAATATATGGTAGCATTTGTCTCTGCTCCTTCCCTTCATTATTCCTTGTCCAGTCATGCATCTTTTTCATGGAGACAAAGCAGTGTTCCATAAATAGAGTCTTAGGTAGTGCTTCTGTCCTGGTGACATTTATGTTTAATTAACATGAGGCTTTGGGTATTCTGTTGCGCTGTGCTCTGAATGAAGGAGCCAAACAGAAGCACAGCAGAGCAGTTTTCTTCAGCTTTGATGTTGAAGAACTGCTGTCTTTGGAAGAACCTCTGTGTTAATCGAAGAGATGTGAAGGAGAAAACCTCAGAACCAGTCCTCTGGAGAGGACTTCCCACTGGCTTCCTCACTGCCCTTCCAGAAAGGATTTTCTTTCCATTTCTGCAGTGAAACCAGTTGGCAGCACAACACATGCTGCAGTTTTTGATTGTAGCTTGCCTACAAGTACATGCTTTGGGGAGGTGGAGTGTTAAAATTTGGATGGGGGCAGGAAATGTTTGTGGCAGATATCTCAGGATAAATAACATAAAAAATTTGCCAAAGATATTTAAGCCTTACCCTTATTTCCAGTGCTCTTAAGCCTGCAGCTGTGATAAGTCACCTCTCACGCTTCAGTACCCTTCATGATGCCAGTGTTCAGTTTTCTCTATTCTCATTTTGTCAAGTAAACAATAATTGACGGGAGAAAAGTCTCCAGCCCCAGGAGCTGCACATGGAAGTCATTAAAGATGTGACTGTCGAGCATCTTCTTTGTCTGAGTCTATAAATGCATGTGAGTCCATGGAATAGGCTTGATTCAGTCCACCAAAATTATAGGTTAGCTGTAGTTTTGGGGTTTTTTTTATTGATGGCAGTTTTCATGTGGTCACAGTACATAGTCACATGGTATACAATCAGATAGATTAACTGCTGATTTATGCCTCACATAAGCCTTAGAAATCCATATGCATACCTTCCAGATGTTAGGCAGAGACATCTTTGAGATGTATTAACGAGGCCATTTTCTTAGAGAAAATATACACGTGGGACTAAATCCCACTGACATAATATTTTAGGAGATATTACAGCAAAGGTGTGCTAGACAAAACCCTATAACTATTTATAGGCAGTTCTGTCAAATGTAAACTTGTCTATTTTTTCCTTCCAACCACATTTGCTGCAGGATTCTTCCATTTAATTGTGGGCTGCTAAGTTTTGCATGAAGACATCTGCACAGTGGCACCACCCTGTAATTACATGGGGAGGGATCTCCAGCCTGTGATTGTGCCAGAGAATGTACTCAGTGGGTGTTGTGAGTGTGGTGGGAGGGATCACAGAATCATAGAATGGTTTGGGTTAGAGAGGGCCTTAAGATCATCCAGTTCCAACCCCCTGCCATGGGCCGGGATGCCTTACACTAGACCATGTCACCCAGGTCTCTGTTCAACCTGGCTTTGAGCACTGCCAGGGATGGGGCATTTACCACTTTTTTTGGACAACCTGTGCCAGTGCCTCACCATCCTCACAGTAAAGAACTTCTTCCTTAGGTTTAACCTAAACTTCCCCAGTTTCAGTCTAGTCCATGAACAACTTCTACAATGCACCAATAGTGTGTTAGGTGTTAGGAAAAGCTCCTGACCCTGAGGAGTTTGCAAACTTCCAAGTCCTTTCAGAGCCTTTCACTGCCACATATCTCCTCACAGACCTCAGCCTGTCCCCCTGGCTACTGAGTCTGTAAGAGATCCTATGGAAAAGTGCAAATCTCTCCCTGGCCTCTTGCATCGCTGCCAGTGTTAAGTACACATAGAGCATACAGATGAGGTTGAAGTCCTGGGGCTGCCAGGTCGATTTTAGGAACGTTTCAATAAACAGCATTTTGGAAAAAAAAAAAAAGAAAGAAAAGCAAGTCTCAGAATTACTAGTTCACTTCAGCAGCTGAGGCATGACATTTGTTGCAGTCAAACCTGGTCAGATGTCCTTGGCAAATACCAGGAAGGAGTATTCTTTGAACAAGTGGGTTGCTTCAAAAGGTCACTGCTTACCACAAAAAAAAAAAAAAAAAAAAAGGAGGGGAAAGCTGTTAGGATGCAAATCCTTCTCTTGTCTTGGAGAAGTGGTTGGAAGTTGTAAGGGAAGAGCTGCAGATGGGTGTGCGGGAAGGGGTTGGGAGCATGCATCACAGTTAGCCTTCATCTTGAATCAGAGGTGCCTTTGAGAAGTTTTACACCCTGAGCAAATCATCCAGAGTCAGGCAGACGTACATCTAACCCTATTTTTGATTATGATTTCAAAATCAACCATCTTCTATGCCCTCTGGCAGAAAAAACTCAGTATGCTTCTATATGATCAAAACCATCTAAGCTTTCATACATTAAAAGAAAGATGCTTTTGCTTTGCCCCTATGCTATGTTTCTCCTTTTAGTTCATTTTTGGGTTTGGGGGGGGGGGGTTCACCCTTTGTGGAGGCTTGAGGACTTTGGTGGATGTTTGAGCTGGTTTTTAAGTTCAGTGAAGCTGTCTAGGGCTAGGGATCTTAGATTTGTTTTGGATTGACTTCAGCAAAGCTGTTTTTTATTATATAAACCTTGACCCATTGATGAATGCTTATTCTGTCTGGCTGGAATTTCTGCAGTGGTCCTTCAGGTCTCATAACTTAAGGAGAGTTGAAGTGTGTATGTGATCACCCATGAAATGTTCACAAACCCCACAGCAACTACTAGAAGCTGCTGTCATAGTACGTGGAGTTCAACCCTCCTGGGGTTTATGCCTCAGAGTGTGTTACTCCTGTGGTTTGTGATTTCTGCTGGATCTCTCTTTTGCCTTTCTTGTCTGATAGTTTCATCAGAACCAGCATCAAGAGAAGTGACATCAGCTTTAGTGAACCATGCCTGTTTGTACCTTGGTCTGAACAAATTCAGGAAGAGAGCTTGTTCTGCTCCCTTTGCAGCAGGAAGCGGCTGAAGATGCTAGTGCCGGTTGGCCACTCTGCACCTGCTAAGCATAACTCCTTTTCCAGCTGCCCAAAAGGCTAGGGAGTAGCAGGAGGAGGCTTCAGAAAAGCAAACACTTGCTTATGTCAGCAAGATCACTGCCTTGAAGATGTTATTATGGAAGTAAAGATGACCCCAGAGCACGGAAGGTGAAGTATCCAGTCAGTCCTTGCTGTTCCAGGGGAAGGCTGTGAAATTCCATGCAACTTGTTGCTTTTTTGAGGAGTTTGTTGAGTCCCATGTAGCTAGGGATTCTCATACAGAGCAAGGACATTGTGCTATCACAGTGAATTGTGTGTATGTATCTGCTGTGGGGAGAACTTATCTAGGTAGCAGAGTCACTTCAGATAAATCCTTCCAGAAGGTTGTTGCCCAGGAGCAGAAGTCTGACGTAGCCCTGGACCCATGGTTTGTCTCAATGACAGGAGCTGCAAGCTGTCAAAACATAATGATTGCCAAGGCACTGGGATATGCTGGGGTGAGCACAGGTTTCTATCTGCTGAGCACAATATAATGCTGAGTTCTGTAGATTTGCCGGCCAAGCCAGACTCCACATCTTGTGGGACATAGCTCCGGTGCGGGACAGGCAGCTTGGATCACCCTGCTGGGTGGGGACCCCCCATCAGAGCCCTGTGCAGTGCCCAGTCAGACACCTCCTCTCTTCCAGCAGCAAGGAAGGATGTTTTCCTCATTTACATTCCCAGGCTGTTTCTGATGGGCAAGCTGTGTGACCTGCTCCGTTCTCGCTGCCAGCATGCTCAAAAAGCAGCTTTGAACATATCTCAAAATCAAGCTGTTCATCTAATCCCAAAGCTACATGTGAGTCCTGTTTTATAATCCCCCCAAGAAAACAAATTTAACACCAAGAGGTTCTGCAACCATTATCAGTGCCCAAGGGGTGACAGATTGTGTTTTACTGTTAGGTCAGTGGAAAATAGGAAAATATTTGGAATTTGGGAAGTTATTTGCTTGTATTTTTCTATGTAATTGTAAGAGGCCTTTCCTTTTCAAGGCCAGGTTGAACAGAGCCTCAGACTGACACGGTCTAGTGTGAGGAGTCCTTGCCCATGTCAAGGGGATTGGAACTGAATGATCTTAAGGTCCTTTCCAACCCAAACCATTCTATGATTCTCTTTTTTTTTTTTGTCAAAAGAAAACAAAATAACATAAACACTTGCACACAACTCTCCCCCCCCCCCCCCCCCGAGTTCAGAGACATGCAAATTAATTCTTTATTATTTTTACAGTCTCTTTTTCTCCACTGGAAAACAACTCCTGTAAAGAAGAAAGTTACTCAGAACTGGTGAGAGGAAGCGTTCCTCAGATCTGACCTGTAGTCAGACAGGAGGTCTGGGTTCCCGCACCACCTATCTCCCTCTGCCCCAATCATACGGAGCCACTTCCAAGGCAAACAAGCAGAAATTTTGAAGTAGCACCTCAAGAGGAATGAGGCCAACAAAACCCAGCCCCTAAAGATTCCCACTGCACAGGATTTATTTTGCTTTCCCTGACCCATTTGCACAGGCTTTGAGCAGTTCCTTTCACTGACTTTAAGGCATACTGTTATTATTCTAGTTCTCATGCCTCACTTCTTATTTATTCATAAATTAGGTGTTTGCCAGAGAAAATACTTTCATGCCCTTCTGATGGTGCAGGTACAGGAGAGTGAGCTGCAAAAAAAAATCACCACCCCAAAACCTTTTGAGCAATATTTATGGACTTTTGAAAATTGAGATACTTGGGGGCAAAAAAGGCTGCTTTCCTTTTTAATTTCCAGGCTGAAAGCTTTTCATTTTCCAGGCTGAAAGCTTTTGATAGTTTATCTAATGGTTTACCTGTCTAATAATTACACAGCTTTTGTATGTTTTAGCAGGATAAATAGAAATGTATGTTTTCAGTGAATCACCTAGGAAAACAACTTGTATTTCCACATTTCTTTCTGCACGTTCATCTCCTATGGTACTGTGGATGAGTGCGGAACCTGGGTTTCTTTCTGCAGTCTCAGAACTGACCATCTCTTAAGCTGTACTTGCAATAGCTTCTGCTCTCTGACCCACAACAAATCCTTTAGCTCACAGGGAAGTGTTAATCCAAAAACTTCAAAGCCTAGCTTTAAAAAATCCTAGTTTAGGAGATGCTTGAGCTGCAGGCTGGTGTGGTTCAGGATACTGTGTTGAGGAAGCAGCTTTATGCACCAACCCCATTGCTATTTTGCCAGACATCTACTGTTAGTCCTTTCAGGTACAGGAGCAGATTTTGGTGGACTTGAGTCTGCTGTTTTATTGTTTTGTGACCCAAGGACAGATCTTTCGCAGAATCAGACCACTATCTTTACCATCAGCCAACAAATCCTCTCTAACAAGTGGTGTTTTGCCTTTGTGTGTCCTTGTTACGGAAGGACTGTAGCTCTTGTAAAGACTTCCTAGGATGCACTTGGTTCTTTGGGATTCTATATAGACATGATACAAAGCAAGATCCTTTCTCTGCTGTAAGTGAACATGTCGTGTGGCCACAGTAGTCTTGATCCACAAAAGATGCCTTTCCTGCCTCAGTTACTTTGGTAAAGCATCAGCTGTTAATGATGATTTGGAATATATGTGTGTGTGTATGTGTATGTATCTGTTGACATGCAAGAGCCACTAGCTGCTACTGACATGAGCTGATGTATTTGCAGTGCAATAACAGGAGAAGCTGGTGGTGCTTTTTTTCCTTCTGGTTTCTTTCAGTGCCACTCAGAAGTGGGACAGATACTAAAAAAATGGTAAAACCCTCCAAGAATTTGGCTCTTTGGGCATTCCTGAGTGCTCTTCCTTTGGCTTTCTCTCCTCATGTTCTGAGTTTTGGCTTCTGAACTTATTAAAAGGCTTGTAGCTCTTCAGGAGCTTTTAAAAAAAAGCTGTCTTCCCAAAAGGTTTCAGCAACCATCTGCATTCTCTTTTTTGATAGGTCTTCATTAAAAAGCAACCACCCCTCTCCTTAATCCTACACTTCAGTTCAGGTGGGATGAGGGGTCCTGCACTGGATTTTTTGTTGGGTTTTTTGCGGTTTTTTTTTTCCTTTTCTTTCTTGTTTCTTTCCTTCTCTTCTTCTCCTGCACCTTTTCGTACACAGAATCACAGACTGGTTTGGGTTAGAAAAGACCATCTAGTTCTAACTCCCTGCCATGGGCAGGGATGCCTCACACTGGACCACGTTGCCCAAGGCTCTGTCCAACCTGTCCTTAAAAACTGCCAGGGATGGAGCATTCGCCACTTCTTTGGGCAACCTGTGCCAGTGCCTCACCACCCTCACAGTAAAGAACTTCTTCCTTATATCTATACATATATACATGCAGACAACTGCCTTTATTCTTCTGCTTCTTTTCTCCTTGTGGTTCTGAGGTCTCTTGGTTCTGCTGAGAGCATTACCTGCAGTACCTGCCCCTCACTGACCCCAGGAAAACATACCCTCTTCCATGTGAGCAAAATCTAAAGGCTATGGCTACCTTCTTGCTGCTAATGCTGACTCCTTTCATCTGTCTGAACAAATTTTAGGTTCTGTGCACATTTCTGTAAGCTCCTTTATTTTCATGCTAGCAGAATGAATCTAAACTCCCACTCTCAGCAGGCTGTTCTCAGCCAGAATATTGTTTTCAAACTGAGGCAACACCCTGTTTACATAGATAAGCAAATTCACAGTCTGCAGAGCTTCCAGTCAGTGAACAGTGAGGGACTGGGAAGCACGTTTCACAACACATTGCTTCTTCTGAAGGGGAATCGGATTTATTTTTTCCCTTTCTGAAGAGCTGAAACATGGAACATATGCCTCTTGGCCAGCCATTCTTTCCCACAAACACTGCTTCCCAGGTTCAAACCAGCTCAGTTAGGTTACTGCGTGTGCATGCCTCTTGATGCCTGCCTGCCCAGGCCCGTGTACAGGGCACACAGGGAGCTGTTGAACAAGTCAGACTCCACTGTGGACCTGGGATGTGCCCCCCAGGCATTTTCTGTAGCTTGGTTGCTTGTTTAAATCATTGTAGTAAGAGGGCTGCTTTTCTTACATCCTCAAAGTGCAACAGTCTGTGGGGAAAAAAACAAAACCAAACCAAATTTGTGCATGCTCTGGTGTCCCAGGTTAGTATCCAGCAGCGCTCTCAGTGGCTGGAATCCAGCATTTAGGTCTGAGCTGGGAAAGCATATGGAGATGCTATCTAACTCCTGTGGTCAGAGCTTGAAGATACTTGAAGGAAGGAAAAAAACCCAAGGTAAACATAAATTTTGTGTTTGCATGAGTGTGTGTAAGGATCTCTTGTCTTCTGGGTTGTTTTTTTTCATTTGCATTTACCTTTACACCGCATCCTGCTTCTTTCGGAGAGATGAGAAGAAAGCAGAGTAAAGGCTGATGTGATCCTCTGTACTTGTTCTCTAAGTCCTCTTCTTTTGTTTTCCTCTTTTGTTCAGTAGTGGGAAACAGTTAAAGGTAAAAAAAGGTAAAAGTTGGGTTTCTTTCCCTTCCCTGAGAAGGAAACTGGAGTTATTTCAGACATATTCCAAGTTTTAGGAATGTCTCAAAGTTAGCATAAGAAAGAGAATGGTGTTTCCAGATGAAAATACAGGAGTGTGTGCAGAGCATGTTGTATGCTTGCTTTACTGAGGGTTCTATCTCTCTACTGAGAGGATGATGTATTTCTGCTGTACCTTGCCTTCTTCACCCCAAATCAAAGGGTGAAAAAGGTAAATCCCAACCTGCAAGCCTGTGGGTGTTGTATGCTATTTTCACACCCATATAGCCAGAAGAACAGGGCAGCAATTTGTTCTTGCTTGTAAAGCAGAGATGGTAATAGCATCTGGTTTCAAGATAGAGACGTGAGGTCCTTTCTCTGACTACCATTGTCCACTGGTATTTCTATTAGATGTAACATGATCTACAGGTGGCAAATAAGGCCAAAAATTGAACAGCAGAAATAAATTCCTACTCATTAAAAATATATTTCAACTGGTAATGTATCTGATGCCTGTCCCTTTCAGCCCAGCTGTGCTTGTTCCTCTGAGTCCCCACCTGTGATACCGGCCATATGAAGAGCTTCCTCAGTGAATTAGTGACTGACTTCTAAATATTGTCTGTCTTTGCTTTCCCATTGTCGACCCCCAGTCTGGCATGCTGTGAAAGTTGTTTCAAGACTGTTTCACTAGACAGCAAGGCTGGCCTCTTTATATATTCTCTCTCTTCAGCTCGACTGCACTTGGACACATCTTCATTGCAATCATTTCAGTCAGTCTCTTCTCCCAAGTAACAAGTGACAGGACAAGAGGTAATGGCCTGAATTTGCACCAGTGAAGGTTTTGGTTAGATATTATGAAGAATTTCTTCACCAAAAGTGTAGTCAGACTTTGGAACAGGCTGCCCAGGGCAGTGAGAGTCATCATTCCTGGAAGTGTTCACAAACTGTGTAGATGAGGCCCTTAGTGTCATGTTTTAGTGGTGGTCTTGTCAGTGCTGGGGTAATGGTTGGACTTGATCATCTTAAAGGTGTTTTCCAACCTGGTTAATTCTACGTTTCTATGATTTGCCATCTTGTAGGCCCCAGTGCAGCTACGCCCTTTGGATGAAGTTATAAAACATCTGTAATTAGTGTGTGGGGCTTGCCTACAAACTGATGAGGAGGTGGTGAGGGAAACGCCTGTATTAAAACATTTTCGTCCAGGGTAGGAATGTTCTCAGTTAAGGAGAGAGGAAAGTTCAGGAGAGCTGGCAGTTCTCATACGATAACACATGTACTTTTTAATCCTTAGAAAGTACCTGTTGAATTTTCCCCCTCCCAGGGATGCCAATTGGTCTTACAATGTGAATCCTTGCTGTACACTTTAGAATCATAGAATGGTTTCGGTTGTAAAGGATGTTAAGATCATCCAGTTCCAAACTCCTGCCATCGGCAGAGATGCCTTGTACTAGACCATGTTGTGCAAGACTCTGTCCAACCTGGCCTTGAACACTGCCAGGGATCCAAATTACCTGAACTTCTAGTAATTTTTGAGGAAAAAAAAAATAAAAACAAGCATTCAAACAGCTCAGTGCGTCCGAGTTTCACCTCTGCTGGAAGTATCTTTGTTCCATGTTTGTCCCCATCTAACTGTCCTCCTTCCAATGTTTCTAACCGATGGGTGTAAACTGAAACAGCAGAAGTTCAGGTTAGATATAAGGAGCAAGTTCTTTACTCTGAGGTTGGTGAGGGACTGGCAAGGTTGCCCAAAGAAAAGAAGGGGGGAATGCTCCATCCCTGGCAGTGTTCAAGGCTAGGTTGAACAGGGCCTTGGGTGACATGGTTTAGTGTGAGGTGTCCCTGCCCATGTCAGGGGGTTGGAACTGGATGATCTTAAGGTCCTTTCCAACGCAAACCATTCTATAATAGCATAGGACACAGTTTTGGGTTGAGTGAAGCCAGTGTAAATTTCACTTATTTTGATGCTTGCTTATGGGAGAAACACACTTCCTGGAATGGTAGGGCTGCTCGCTGAAAATGAAACGGTAATGGGAACAGATTTGTGCAAATGCTCCATTCTTCTCAGGGGCAAAAAGCTACGGCACAGCTAAGAATTTTAGAATAACTTAAGAAAATTCAAGCTGATGCAAGTTTAATGAGTGAATGCTTAGAGATGGTATGAAACGAATGCAGGATGAGGAAAAAGGCAAACAATGTGGATGGATGAGAAGGATCAAAGGCCTTTAGTTTTGAGAGAGGCCTCAAAAATGTACCTTTAACACAGAAGTGGGGTTTTTTTTACATATTCTGGTTGCTCTCTTGAAGTTAGTAAAGCAATTTTGACTGTAGTCTCTATGCTTATCTGTAGTTATATGTTGATTCATAGCTGATAATAGATGAATGTTTTGCTAGAAAATTCATTTTATAAGCAGAAGAGCTTTGCAAGGTAGCCCTCTGGTTAACATTGCAAATAATACTGGAACATCTGCCATCTTTTTTAAATAATTACGTCATACAGCACAAGTCAAGGTGCTGTATTCAAGTTTCATTTTAAACCGGCTGTTCTGAAGAACGATGAATCCCTGTTCAAGACCCAGGACATAGACCTACTCATTTCTAAGTATACAGTTGCCTTGCTCTTGCTGTATGTTGGGGACAGTCTTGCTGTTCCAGTTGCCTCATCTCTATCCTTACCTGTCTCTCTAGGCATACAAATCAGATGTTCAAACCAGAGGGTGCTGGGGTTGGAGAGGAGATTGTCCTATGTATCACAGGAGACTCTCCTGGCTCTTCTGTCATCAGCGTTGATGGTACAGAATTACCAAATGAGTAACGTGTTCTTTGACGGAATTAAATATGAAATTGGAAAAGAAACCATATATCATGTATAATAAAGGCTTGCCAGATAAACCTTTACACTCCAGAAATCTGATGCTGCTAAAATAAAGGATGTTTTCTGAAAGAGTTCCAGATGGTGTTGTTTCCATTTCCCCCACATCCAAAAAGGAGTATCACTTGATTTCAGTTGGTAAAAAATAAGCATGTACAGCTTACAAATTCTTGCATGTCACGTACCTAATAACCTCTACACTCAGCATTTATTTTTTCTCACATGGATCCCAGGATGCAAGAACCTTTCTGTCTTGCAAGTCCACACTCATCCCACTCGTTCTTTTTGCTTTTGTGTTGTGGTAGGCTGTAAAAAACAATTGCCTCCTATGAACCCATGGTCTGTTCAGTTGGAATATAAAGCAAACAAATGGTAAAGGAACAGAGGAGGAGTAAAGAGCAAATGAGAGTAAAAATCAAGGTTTCTCAGCAGCAAGTGATGTAGAAGTCACACTATTTTAGTCAGCTTTAGTTCTAGGCACAGATTTTTGTTCTGCTGTTTGTTTGCTTGTATTTAAATGATCAGATTTTTGTTCTGCAACTCATTGGCTGTTAGGAACGAAACAATACAGGGGTTGTCTGGCAAGAGAGAGGGCTAGTGCAGTCTGCTTGGCTCTCTAGTCCTAGCACAGAGCAGAGAGGTGTATAGTAACCATTTTCCAGTTGTCATCTTTCCAAACAGCTCAAAATCTGCTGTGAATATTAAGTTGAATAAGTTTTAGTTTGGCTGTAGAGGTGCATCCCAAATCTAATAGCATTGTCACTCTTCCTTTTTGTGTCTAGTGATTACTGCACGGACAGTAGCATTGCAGAATGGCCAGACAGAGCCACCCTTGCACAAACTAGGTGTCCAACAGCTTCAGGATTGTGTGTGGGGCTGGAAGAGATGGCGGAGGACCTGCAGGAAGACCCTTCCCAAGTGGCAGCAGGAGACATGGGGAATACACAAGGGCATATTGCATTCACACTGCGTTTGTATATATTTTTGCTGCAATGCTGCCAAGCTTGTGTTAAGAACATGCCTTAATATGCCACAATTTAGGTGTCTTAAATCCTAACAGAAGCCTGGTCCAGGTAAAGTTGAAAATGTTTATATAGTCTCTAAATTTGTTTCTATACCGAAATCAGCACACATATCTGTGTTTCTGTTCTTCATTTGTGGCCACCTTTGTGTTTTCACAGAGGTGTCCTTTCCATTTTCACAAAGACACACACAAAAAAATTCACAAATCTTCCTTTGTTTTGGAAATACTCATTGCCAGGAGGTGTCTGCACACATTGACTCTGTGCACAAACTGACAGCAGATGACTTGGAAGTCTGCTTCAGTGGGAAGAAAAGACCTTTCCCTCAGAAAACTGACCTGAGGTATTTATCTTGACTTTGTTTTCATTTATTTGCATGTAGGTGATCTATCAAGAAAAATATAATTTTTTTTTATGTATGGAGGTAGCTTATGGAAGTGGTTTTCACTGAAAGACAAACATAACAGATCAGAATTAGTTGTACAGAACAGCTTTAAGAAGGGTCTCTGTCATATTTATTTGGTTCAGAGCATAAAACTTAACAAGGACATTACAACCATTGCCTCTCTCTGCATCTCTCATTACCCTGAGGAGTCTGTAAGTAGCAATATGGATGCCAGAGAGGGACTCTTCATCAGGGACTGTAGCGACAGGACAAGAGGTTGAAACTGAAACAAGGGAAGTTCAGGTTAGATATAAGGAAGAAGTTCTTTACTGTGAGGGTGGTGAGGAACTGGAACAGGTTGCTCAGAGAAGAGTGAATGCTCCATCCCTGCTGCCGTTCAGTGTCAGGCTGAACAGGGCCTAGGGCAGCATGTTCCAGTATCCTTTCCAACCCAAACCATTCTATGATTCTGGGACATGCTCTGATCAGTGCTAGCATGCTTCCTGAGTGCCATCGGTCACATTGCTGAAGGCAGCAATTGGCCTGCTCTCCACAGAGTCCGTGGAGGATGCTTTGCTTTGAAAGTGGGCCACCTGCAAAAGTCTTCCGGTGGCATGTAAGATTGTGTGTTACCTGTGACTAATGGGAAACATCATTGATGTGCTTCTTCCTGAATAATTTGTTTTCCTTAAAATTCATCCTGTGCCTGAGTCTGAGAGATGTGTGCACTTATTTTGGTGAAGGCCAAATTGAAGAGGCTTGATGCAGCCAATCTTGCAGTCTGAGTGAGGCCTAGGACCGTGCTTGGTGCTAAAGCAGTGTGTACTACTGCAGGCAGGTGCTATTCAGGAGGAGGAAGGAGATGGTACACATCTTAGAAGGGAAGAAGTGTCAATAACTAGCAGCAGCGTCATGTGCAGTCACTATCTCCCGGTGGAAAGATGCCAGTACAAGGGAGTTAATGCCTTTTGTCTGTCTTCTAAGAGTGGTTTTCAGTAATGCAAATCACTCCAAATAGTGTTGAGACAAATTCTGGCATGTGTTCTAGAGGGAGAAAGCAGAAATGTTTGTTGGAAGGGACAAGTGGGCTGGTGAAGGTTTTGCATGATTCGTTCACAGGACAGCAGATGTCAGCAATGAGGCAGAGATACTGAAGCCTCTCAGCACTGCCTGAGGTGGGAAGTAACACGCCTGATTTTCTGCTTTTCAGTTGCCGGCATGGATCAGACAGTGTCTGTTTATGATCAAATTAAGAACAGGACTGAACACAACATTGTGCCTGCTTTGCATATGATGGCCTTTCTACATATTAGGATTTTATTAGTGACTCATATATAAGCCTTTTTCAATTATTGTCATCATATCTAATAGGAAATGTCACTGCTGTATCCAGTAGGTGTGCTTCGTCCTGGTTATTCTGAGTTGAAAAAGTTTCATTTGATGTATGCTTCAATCTCTTCTTTCAAATATGGAAACCTGTACTTTGCTCCAGTACACTTTTTTTCCTCAGCTGTCCTTCCTGTTTTTCTGAGGCAGTCAGAAGGTACTAAACTTGCTCTTAAAGGACTCTCTGAATCAGATTCTTGTTCACAATGTGAAGTAAAAATGTTTGTACTTTAAATCTGGTAGGTAATATCAGAGGCTCTCATATTTTATCTACATGGTTTGTCTGAGGTTTTTTGCCATTTTATTGAATTGCCCTATCAAGGGAGCATTATTTATGTGATATAATACTCATTCAGTTCCTGTTTTAAATGAAAGGAATGTGTCAGGCAGTCAGTTCTTGAGAGGTCTGGAATCTGGATTGTAATTGAATCCATTCCCTCTCATCTAGTTTATGTACTCTGATAAGAAAGAAGTGTAACACAATTTGTTCAAAGAAAATGGAGAATGTTCACTCTATGACACCATACCAGAAAAGTTCTCTGAAGGAAGAACCACTGCAGAAGGGGAGGTTGGGCTCCCTTCTGTCTGATCAGCCTAGTGAAAGAGGATGTAATTAACATCTTGCAGTAGAGTTGTACTGTTTCAATTTTGTATGAGCTCCTGCCCTGTGTTTTCATTAGCAGTGTGGCAGTATGCTAGACATGATGGTTTTGATACTGTACACTGTAGCCTTCCATACTTATGCTTGGCTTGTTGTTGATGGGGTTTCAATTCATCTTACTAGTTGTGCACATTCTTCTATAAAACAGAGGCAGGGAAGGAGCCATTTGCTGTAGAACAGGTGTCCTAGATTTTCCACTGAACTAAGGGGCTGAAATTACTGTCTTGGAAGCAGCAAAACTCCCTTGGTTTTGGCCTTGGCATGCAACAGTCTGAGCAGGGGAGGTCCAACATTCAGTGTTTGTGGTGATGCACCTCATCTGCAACAGAAGGGCATCATGACACATTGGATATTTTCAGATACAGCATGTTGTATATTGGCAAGAACCATCCCATCAGGTTCTGCCCTTCTCCACTTGTAGTTCAGCTGTGGTCTGTTCTGGCTGCAAGTGGGAGCAGCACTTGGCAGTCATTCAGTAACTGGGGTTGGAATTCCCTCCCATTTTATTGTCTGGTACATTCTAAGATACCATGTGTTAATCTATAAAGACCTGTAGGCCAAATTGTGGCCAGCAATATGTTCCCAAGCATGGAGCATGAGGAAACTTCTCCCTTCCCTGCTGTATCCCACAGACCTGCAAGCAGTTTACAGAGCAGCCCTGCCCCTACCGCACATTCCCAGGCAAGAGCTGAGAGGACTACAAGTTGAAACTCAATTTCAGGAGAAATGTAGGAACATCCTGAGTTTCTAAAATGTGTAATCTCCAACCTTGGAAAGGATTAGGCAGACTCCACCCCCTCATTTGCAGGGATTACCATGCTGCTAGTAATATTACAGTGTAAAAGAATCCAGGGTTGAGAAAAAAAAACACAAAACAACATAGAATCACAGAATGGAGAATGGTTTGGGTTAGAAAGGACCGTAAGATCATCCTGTTCCAACCACCTGCCATGGGCAGGGATGCCTCACACTCGACCATTTTGCCCAAGGCTCTGTCCAACCTGGCCTTGAACGCTGCTAGAGATGGAGCATTTACCACTTCTCTGGGCAGCCAATTCCAGTGCCTTGACACCCTCAAAAGCTTCTCAACATCCCAGTTTCATAAGGACTTTGCCATGGCTAATAGAGTAGGTTTCATTGGATCTCTTTGAAAAAGGATGCTGGTTTCAAGCAGTTTGACAAGGGCAATACTAAACTGTCTTTGGTTACAACAATGTTCTGTGTTTGTTGACCAATACCCAAATAATACCAAGCCAGTTGCTGCTGAGACTTTGGTGCAGTGGTAGCTGAAGGGTGTGAAACCAGGGAACCCAGGTGAGAAGATGCCAGTGAAGGCTGGTGTTGCCCCAGTTATGTTGGCTGGAGTCCTTCTCTAGCCATATTGTGGGGCAAATGTCCTTGCTGTTTATCTGTGACTCCAGAGTCCTTCCTTGTATAATGGTGTTCATAGAATCATAGAATGGTTTGGATTGGAAAGGACCTTAGGATCATCTAGTTCCAACCCCTTGCTGTGGGGGTCACCATTCATCATATATGAGCCTTGGTGTCATATTCACAGACAGGAGGGCCCAAGTTTGGAAGATTTTCTGTACCTCTGATACTGTTACTTTCAGTGGTATTTATGGCGTAGTCACCTGCTAGGTTCCACTTATGCAGGTTGATTTCTCATGTTGGGCATCCAGGATTTCTTGTCATAGTCTTTAAATCTTTTGGAGATGAAGTGAAGCCATGTGCTGACAGGAGGAGAAGGTCTGCAGAATCCAGGGGATTGTTCTTCACCACCACTTAGGTGTGTAGGGCAATGGAGAGTGAGGGCAGGTAGAGAGAGGAATACATTCAGGCTTGACATCTGCATGTGTGAGGAGAAGATTCCATTGTTGCCAACTTAGTAGATGTTTCATTTGGAGATGTATGATTCTACATCCGGCTTGTATTTAAGTACAGCAAATATTACTTTTAATTTCTCTCTCTTTTTTTTTTATAATTAAGACTTCAATCTTGTACGAAAGATAAAGTCTTCCAAGAGAAAAGATTGGCTTTTGACAGTTTTGAGCAAACTGGCTGTATGCTTTTGAACAGAGAAATGGAAACTACAAAATGCTAAAATCTTAGGAGAGGAAAAATTGTAATGTAAGGAAAAAGCTATTTTTTGCTCCTTGTCAGTGCAGTTGAACTATCACTGGACAGAACGAAGGAGAACAGTAGGAAAAGCCTCTCAGAAAACAGAAATTGTCCTGGAACTTGTCTGGAATGTGATTTGGGTTAAGGCTTCTGAGTGCAATCTGAGAATCATAAATGATTCACGGCTTTTTACGTGTGAAGACAGTGTTATGATGCACAGACAGATGCATTCGGCAGCGGGACCTAAATGCAACAGCTCTTTTTCCTCTTGCTAATTGACTGAAAACAAAGGGAACAGTTTTGCAGTGTTTTCCTGTGCATTCATGCGTTCCAAGGGAGCTCTGCAGGCCATGAGATCAAATCCTATACATCCTGCTTCACCAGGTAGCCACGTAGTTTCCTACCAGCCTCAGTTCTCACTTAATGTGGACCAGAAATGATACTGAATTTATCTCTGCAATGCTGACAGTAGTTATGTGCCAGTGCTGTCAGGCTGGTTTTTATCAAGCTTTTCTGAATCATCCTGTTGTTTGTGTTAGAGCTGTCAGTCCACGTGCTGCAAACCTAGCAACTCTCACGCGTGGAGGATGTGCTGAATACTCTCAAGCTGCAGTGTTAAAGCCTTTAATGGCTTCCTGGTATGGCTGTATTGTCATTAATAATATTAGAAACGAGAACAGCTAATGGGTGAGGTCCCAAACAAGGGGCCTACTTAGTCATTCCATTCACTAATTCTGTATTCAGAGAAGCACTTAAAGCCTATGTTTACATGCTTTTCCAGGCCAGGGAACTGAATCAGGACCCTGAATTGGGGCATTAATTACAGAATGTATCTGCACACAAAATCGTAAGAAGAATGCAAGTTAAAACACACTGCACAATGAAGGAATGAGTGTATGAAGCACGGAGGGAGAGGCGTTGAGGCAGCACAGAGCCAAACATAGCATGGCCGTGCACTGTGCACCCTCAACGTGTCTGCTCTGACTCAGCAAGCAGCATTTCAGCTGTCACTGTGGTGGCCAACCTGGGTGTTGTTCATGAGTATCACAGTATCACAGTATCACAGTATGTTAGAGATTGGAAGGGACCTCAAAAGATCATCTAGTCCAATCCCCCTGCCGGAGCAGGAACACCTACATAAGGTTACACAGGAGCGTGTCCAGGCGGGTTTTGAATGTCTCCAAAGAAGGAGACTCCACAACCTCCCTGGGCAGCCTGTTCCAGTGTTCCGTCACCCTCACTGAGAAGAAGTTTCTTCTCAAGTTTAAGTGGAACCTCTTGTGTTCCAGTTTGTACCCATTTCCCCTTGTCCTATCATTGTTTGCCACTGAGAAGAGCCTGGCTCCATCCTCGTGACACTCCCCCTTTATATATTTATATACACTAATAAGGTCACCCCTCAGTCTCCTCTTCTCCAAACTATAGAGACCCAGCTCCCTCAGTCTTTCCTCATAAGGGAGATGCTCCACTCCCTTAATCATCTTAGTTGCCCTGCGCTGGACTCTCTCTAGCAGGTCCCTGTCCTTCTTAAACTGAGGGGCCCAGAACTGGACACAGTATTCCAGATGAGGTCTCACCAGGGCTGAGTAGAGGGGAAGGAGGACCTCTCTCGACCTACTAACCACCCCCCTTCTAATACAACCCAGGATGCCATTGGCCTTCTTGGCCACAAGGGCACAGTGTCGGCTCATGGTCACCCTGTTGTCCACCAGGACCCCCAGGTCCCTCTCCCCTACACTGCTCTCTAACAGGTCGTTCCCCAACCTATACTGGAACCTGGGGTTGTTCCTGCCCAGATGCAGGACTCTACACTTTCCCTTGTTATATTTCATCAAGTTATTCCCTGCCCAACTCTCCAGCCTGTCCAGGTCTCGCTGAATGGCAGCACAGCCTTCTGGCGTGTCAGCCACTCCTCCCAGCTTAGTGTCATCAGCAAACTTGCTGATAGTACACTCAATTCCCTCATCTAAATCATTGATGAATATATTAAATAATACTGGTCCCAGTACCGACCCTTGAGGCACTCCACTAGATACAGGCCTCCAAGTAGACTCCGCCCCATAGACTACAACTCTCTGGCTTCTCTCCTTCAGCCAGTTCACAGTCCACCTCACTACCCGATCATCCAGACCACACTTCCTCAATTTAGCTGCAAGGATGCTGTGGGAGACCGTGTCAAACGCTTTGCTGAAGTCAAGGTAGACCACATCCACCGCTCTGCCATCATCCATCCACCGTGTTATTTCCTCATAAAAGGCTACGAGATTGGTCAAGCATGACTTCCCCTTGGTGAAGCCATGTTGACTGCTCCTCATAACCCTCTTGTCCTTGATATGCCTTAAGATGGCACCAAGGATAAGGTGTTCCATCACTTTCCCAGGAATGGAGGTGAGGCTGACCGGTCTATAGTTACCTGGGTCCTCCTTCTGGCCCTTTTTGAAGACGGGAGTGACATTTGCTTTCCTCCACTCCTCAGGCACCTCCCCGTTTCCCAAAACTTGGTAAAGATGGAGAGTGGTCTAGCAATGACCTCCGCCAGTTCCCTCAGCACCCGCGGGTGCATCCCATCTGGACCCATGGATTTATGGATGTCCAGATTGCTCAACTGGTCTTTAACCCATTCCTCATCGACTAAGGCAGACCGCTCCGTTGACCTATCTTCATCTGAGGTCTCAGCAGTACAGGGCTCTTCAGGACGGCCTCCGGCAGAGTAGACAGAGACAAAGAAGGCATTAAGTAACTCTGCCATCTCTGTAATGGACATCAGAGGAAGATTTGTATTGAAGCTGTAGTGTCCCTGTAGCTCTAGGTTTGTACTCAAGCTTTGTAGTGAAACTGTAGTGTCCCACAGCTTTGCGAGTACTTTTGCTTTGTTGTTTGGACACACAAACATCAGCCAGAGCACTGTGTGCTGATCCCGTGGCAGCCTGTGATTCCTACCACACACACAGGTGCCTAAGAAACCACTTTTTCCTTCCAGTTAGACCAGGAAATAGCTGTGAATACAGTCAGTATGTCCACATTTTTTAATGGATGGTTGTATGAAATAAGTAGGACTTTCTTCAGTTGGCAGCTACATCCTAGTGAAAATGATGGCAAAATTCTGCTTGTTCCGCTGGTAACTAATGGCATTGCTGTGCCATTACTGTAGAGCTGTGCTGGGTATTGCTGAACTGTGTGTTTGGGGCAGACAAAGTTTAACTGGAGAATCACCACAACTTGCCATAAACAGGTTTTCTCTCTAATGCTGAGCAGGGTGAAGCCCCAGCCCCTGTAATCGACAGCCCGTATCTGCACCTGGCCAAGGGTTGTTTCTTGATGATTATTAACTTGCAGGAAGGAGAATTAATACTGAAGGAGGGATCTGGTTTAACTCCTTAGGAAAACTTTCCCTAAAACTTCCAAAACTATTGTTTGGAAAAGTTGTAGCATCTTAAAAATGTTTGGGGAGGGGGGAAAGGAGCAGGGAAAGACAAACAACCGCTAGTGAGCTCAGGATAACTCAGTACTTACTGGGTTTTGTGGCTGCATTTTTCAAGCTCTCCTGTCTGAGCTATGGCAATAATTACAGGTCCAGTGAAGGCTGGATGTACAGCTGTGTTTCCCACATCCCTGGTGAGGTCTCAGCAATAAGGGTCTTGAAATAAACATTTGGTTGAAAAATTCCTCAGTACCCCTGAACTGAATGTGCCTGTCTCCTGTGCTGCTGCAGCAGAGGTCTGCAAGTAATTTGATGGTGTACAAGAAAAGTATTTCCAGTTAAAAGTTTGTGTTCAGTATCACCATGTTTTCCCTTATTTTCAGATTACTGTGATGCCTGCATAATGCTGTATCATTTCTTCATGCCACTGTATCTCAGTACTTAGAAACTTTAAATCTGCATCTCTTGAGGGGTATTAAGAAGGTAACAAAAGCAGACTCCTGGCCTCTAGCAGAGATCTGCCTGGATAATAATATCTTGCTCTGTGCTTATGTTGGTTGCTAAAAAAAAAAGGGGGGGGGGGCATACACAATCTTTTTTTTGCTTGCACTGCAGAGTCCATATTCATGTTTGTGAAAATCTTTAGATGATGCACAATAGTGATTTTAATATCGAAATATCCTGAGGGCACCCATTCTTATGGAGAACAGAGGGAAGTCTGGCTGGGGAGTCAGTAAGCAAGCCTTCAGGAGGAAGCCTGAGGGCTGTGTTTCATGCCAACAGAGGATATGCCAAGCAAAAGTAAAGTACTGAGAATGTTAAAAACTTCATCATGTTCTTTTGTCTTTTTTTCCCCCCTTGCCATCAACATATATATCCCTTCCTCAACATATATGTCCCTTCTCTTCCTCCATGAAAAAAGGTATGACTTTGTTTTCCTAATCTTTAGTTTTGTTTTAAATCTTTTCCTGATTTTCTTGGTCTCTGGCTTTCCTTAACTCCCCCTGCCTCCTTTTCCCTTCTCACTCACAGAGAGCTGAGAAAGTTGGCCGTTCCTCTGGGAAGCCTTTTCACAATTTTTTGTGTTTTTAATGGAAACAAGGATCTCTCACGGTAACAGCCCCGATGTCAGCCTGTGGTGTGACAGTGGCACAGGGACAGAGGGTGACACAGCTCTCTCATGGAGCTCTCAATGCTCCCCATCGAGTCACTGCAGCTGTTCAGCACAACTCCCGGAGCTTTTCATTCTCCCTTTTATACCAGGCTCAGTGGCTGAGTGGCAGGGAGTTCCCAAGCTCCTCCAGGTGAGCCCAGCGGGGCTTGTTGAGTGCAATCCGAATCTCTCAGTCCCACTAAATTCTTCTGGTGCCTTTCCAGGGGCTGAAGTATGAGCCCAATTTAAGGGAATAATGTAATTCACTGCAGCAGTAAAGACCATACATCTGCAGGTGATGACAACTTAACTGCAAGTACTCTATGGGTCCCACAGGCTATTTTTATTACATCTCCAAAAATGACCACAAGCTAGGAAAGTGGCTTAATCCCTTTCACTGATAGGACATTTTGGGAGGGTATGTTTTTCCTCTGCTATAGGCTATCATCCCTCCAGCTGGCCCCCTTTCTGGAGTAATGCCTGGGGGCCATGGATTTAGAAGGATATTCCAGGCTGATCTAGTAACAAGGTTTGGATGTGGAAGCTGCTGCGTGCTGAGCCAAGCTGGAGTCCTGGCTGTGCCAGAAATGCATTGTTTAAGTACCGTCTGGGTAGTGCACCTGCACCTACACGCTGGAGCTGCTGCTGAGCGAAACCTTTCCCCACTCCTGCTTCTTGTTTACAACCCAGAGCAAACAGTCTCTGCAGTGCCACGGTATCTGGTCCACTGAGGTTTGTGGAATACTGATACCATGCTCTCTGAGATGTTCAGAAGCTCGGGGAAATAGTTGGGAATAAGGATTTATGGTCTTCTGCGTGCAGGCAGATTGCACATGTAACCACTGAAAATATTTCCTGAAGAACAGCAGAAGTGGTGGGAGAAAAATGGGACAGTATTTAAGGTAGTGCCCTGGTTCCAGCTGTAGCAGAGTTTTTCTCCTTCTTAATAGCTGGTGCAGTGATGTTTCTTCAACTTTACTCTGAGAACAGTGTTGATAACACACCAATGTTTTCAGTTATTGCTAAGTAATGTTTACTTCAATCAAGGACTTTCTCAGTCTCGGACTCTGCCAGTGAGGGGGGGCACGGGAAGTCAGGAGGAAGGAAAGATGGGACACCTGACCTAAACTAGCCAAAGGGTTATTCCATACCACAGCACATCATGCCCGTTATATAAACTGGGGGGATGTACCTGGAAGGCCCAGATTGCTAGTCAGGCCAGGTATCATTCTTCGGGTGGTGAGCAATTGTATTGTGCATCACTTGTGTTTATATTCTTTTCCTTTTCCACCTTTAATTTTATATTCTCTTCCCTTGTTATTTCCCTTATCATTATTATTATTGGTGGCAGCAGTAGTGGTTTGTGTTATACCTTAGTTACTGGGCTCTTCTTATCTCAGCCCGTGGGAGTTACATTCTTTAGATTCTCCTCCCCAACCCTCCAGCAGCAAGGTGGGGGGAAGGGAGGAGTGAGCGAGTGGCTCCATGGTTCTAAGTTACTGGTTGGGTTTAAAGCACAACAGGTGGGAAAGGAAAGATAATTCTTCTGTCCTTAGTAAAACCACATAATCATAGAATGGTTTGGGTTGTAAAGAACCTTCAGATCATTCAGTTCCAACCCCCTGCCATGGGCAGGGACGCCTCACACTAGACCATGTTGTCCAGGACTTTGTCTAACCTGGCCTTGAGCACTGCCAGGGATGGAGCATTTACCACTTCTCTGGGCAGCTTGTTCCAGCAACTCACTCCCCCTCACAGTGAAGAACTTCTTCCTTACGTTTAATCTGAACTTCCCCTGTTTAAGTTTAAACCCATCACCCCTTGTCCTGTCACTGCAGTCCCTGATGCAGCGTCCCTCTCTAGCATCCTTCAGATACTGGTAGGTCCCCTTCAGATACCGAAAGGCTGCTCTGAGGTCTCTATGAAGCTTCTCTTCTCCAGGCTGAACAGTCCCAATTTTCTCAGTCTGTCTAATGGTACCATTTAAAGCCCGTACTACAGTTAGCAAGGAGAGATGCTTTTTTTTTGGGGGGGGGGGGCTCGAATGTTCAACTTATTTCTCACATCATCCATTCTCACATTCTCACATCCCATGTATATCATAAAATAGTACAGGATATAATCGCAACCATTTCAACCCCAAACTGATGCAGAGGTCAGAATTTTCACAACATTTTTCATGAAAAACATACAAATTATTAATCAGACCTGTCACTTCTGCTAAAATAAACAAGGAAATAGGAACTGTCTTTTCTGTGGAATCCTCTTCCTTCATCTTCCCTCCTCTGGAAGCCCCTTCCCTCATATGCAGGGCTGAGGAACAGCCCGTGGCTTCCAACCACGACAGCCGTTGGGTTATGGGGGGAGCTCAGGGCTGTTACTGGCTATTATTTGCCAGGATGTCTGCAGGTTTGAATGTGTTTAATAGATGGGTGTTGATAGGCTTCCTGATGGAATTCTACCATGATTTTCCACTATGCTTACATTTCCACGCTGATACGTGCCTACAGATGCCTTTTGATGTTTGTGTTTCTTGCAAAATGACAACTTTACATAAAATACTGCAGTATAACACGAATTATGTTGTGTTCCATACTTTGGGAATTATGTCTTGAAGACCACAGTTGACAGATTTTAAAACAATTGTATAGGAGGCAGGAGTTGTGGTAACATATAGCTCTAGTCGGATATATAGGAACTGGTAAGTTTTCTCAACTTGTGGTTGAGAGTATCCCTTTTTCACTGCTAGACATGGCAGTATTCTGTTCTGTATACAGCGTATATATCATATTTCCAGTACTCTAAAACATTCAAATACATTAATCAGATGTGGAAAAAAAAATTATTACATCAGTTATAAATCATAATATTTGAGAATCTAACTCAAAACATTAGGGAGAGGAACAACTTATATGCTTTTTAGTTCCAAACTGCTAGAAAGTGATTAGTCTGCTCTAAGTGAAATGTTCCCATTTTTAAACATTGTGCTATCCCAGTGTTTTGGGAAGCGATCTTTGTTTTTTTTCTTGTGTACGCTCCACATACACTGTCTTCAAAGACAGATGTTTCTTGAAAGCCTTTTATGTAATTGTTCTGCCAAGTTCTGGTCCCTCTTTTATCCATGGTGGTTTGTAGCATTTCTGTCCGTGCTGCCTGGCAGGTGGGCGTTCCCCATCCTTGTGGTGTTTTTGCTTTTTGTTTTTTTCCCCTGATGATTGCTCCATTGTTGCATTTTCTTACAGTTTTACAACTGATTAGTTAAAATCATAATAATCTTACTGTAGCTCTCAAGGAACTTTATGGGTACGTTCTTTTGCAAAGGATGGCAAAAACTTTGCTCTCTCTGGTTTTATGCTGTGAAATGTTACACGTACTGACATGGGATTTGTTCCTACATTGCTCCTAAATGACAGAGAACTTCCCAGGATCTGTAAATGAGGATTCTGAATAGCCTTGTTTCAGAAACAACAGCGGATTTGGATGAAAGGGAGTTTTTGCATTCACCTCTGCAATAGGGTTTTATTCATGTGTAATATAGAATCATAGAATCATAGAATAGTTAGGGTTGGAAAGGACCTTAAGATCATCAAGTTCCAACATAAAAGGCACGGGAGGCTGCTCTTACTGAAGCTTTGTCCTGGATCTGCCTGAGATCAAGGCTATTCAATTTGTTCTTTCTCTTAGAGTCATGTTCTTTTTCAGACATTGAAGCATTTTAAGTCTTGGAGGATGCACTAAAGAAGGGATCCACTGTAGTTCTCGGAATACTGCAAAATCCCCTTTGTCCTATAAAGTATTTCTTCAACCATGGAAAATGATAAATGTGTTCAAAACCACAGTTTTTAAATATGAAACTGATGAGGGCACTTAACCATTTTCCAGGAAGCCTTCATATGCACTTCAGGCTTTACAGGACATTTACTTCTCCTTATTAGTGGGCTAATGTTTTCCCTAGTAATTATTCTGTATTTTTTCTTGCTATGGTTCAGACAAGTGCAAGCTGTTGGCTTGATACTCTCCATTTAAAATGCTTTTGTTTGGAACTAATGCTAAAAATGATCTTTTGACCTTGAAAGTCATCTCTATGTTAGTGAAGAGAGAATTAAAAAAAAACCCAAAACATGATTTGGGGGGGGTGGGGGGGGTGGAGTGACAGCCTCTGATTTTTCATTATTGCACTTGCATCTACGTTTTGTCAGATCTATTTTCCCAACAGCACTGATGTTGTTTGACACCCCACAGTGTCTCAGACAGATAAGACAGACACAGTTTGCTCATAGCACAGATAAAATTCTGCCATACCCACTGGTTGAATTGCTTTGGCTGTTTCCTCTGCATTCATTGCCATCTGTACCAGTTGCTTCTTAAGTTGCAGCTTGCTGAGGGGGTTGTTTCAGTTTATGGTTGTCTGTAGTAAGCAGTTAATACCCTCTTGATGTCTGCATATTGAAGACAAACAGGGAGAGTGGTATTCTTAAAAACTTACTTTCAGTACACTGTGTAGTCCTGTTGTATTCAATGTATTCTGTGTAGTCTGAGAAACTGGAGCCTCCATACATTTTATCCTAACAGATTTCAAAGGGATTCTGGTTATAAACTGTTTCTTATTTTAATGTGCAAGTAGATGACAGAGTTTGACTCCCTAGTTACACCTGTGTGTCTCATGTGCGTAAGATTTGCAGTCAGATTATAAACTATAAATCTGTAGTAGAGAAAAGATAAGGAATGTGAATAATCTGCATGCCATTTGCTTCATTAACATCCCAGCTCTCTCACCTTGTTTGGATTCAAATAGAAAAGTTGCCTGCCTGATGCCCTGTTATCTCTCAGCTCTGCTGCTAAACATACATTTAAATTAGGTCTATCAGTCTCCCAGATCGATAATATGTGATTTGACAGCGTTACAAACCCAATCTGTCTGCAATAGTTACGTTGATTTGAGCCATTCAAGCTACATGTTGCTGTGTGTCACACCAAGAGTTGAAATGGGCGTAGTAATGGGTTAGATCAAGTTTGTAAAAACAGAGAATAGGCACTGCCTTTTCCTGTACCAAGCATTCAGCCCTAAGAAACTAATGGATTATGCCAAGGCCAGTGTTTGCAAGGTGTGGTGCCTGAAATTAAACCTGCTGGTTTTTCAGTAACTATGTTACTTTTGAAGATTTTGGTTTTAAACTACTGGCTTTTAGTAATTCTCCCCAGCCTTAGCAGTCTCCTGGTTGCTTTGATCCCACCAAATCCTAGCAAAACACATTTTTTTCTCAACTAGTATTGGCAAGATGAAAACTGCAAAGGCCATTTTGCAGAAAATTTTACATCCTGAACCCAGAGTTTGTAATCCAGAGGTTTTCTGAGGATGTGTTTTACCATAGTCCCTCAAATCTAATCAGCTTAGGAGCGACTCTGCCAAAGATCTTTTTCCTCAAGTGTCATAGTTTAAACCCAGGCTCTAACTCAGAACCACTCAGCCGTTTGCTCACGCCCACCGCCTCCTCCCTCACTCTGCACCTGGAGAGATGGGGAGGAGAATCAAAAGAATGTAACTCCCACAGACTGAGATAAGAGCAGTTCAGTAGCTAAGGTATAACACAAATCAGTACTGCTGCCACCAATAATACTAATGATAAGGTAAATAGCAAGAGAAGAGAATACAACCGCTTACCACCTGCAGACCGATACCTAGCCTGACCTGAGCAGCAGTGTAGCCCTTCTGGGTAACTGCCCCAGTTTATATAATGGGCATGGCATGCTGTAGTATGAAATACCTCTCTGGTCAGTTTGGGTCAGGTGTCCTGTGCTTCTTCCTGGCTTCCCCTCCTCCCTGGCAGAGCATGAGACTCAGAAAGTCCTTGGTCAGAGTCAATGTTACTTAGCAACAACTGAAAACATCGGTGTTACCAGCGTTGTTCCCAGGCTGAAAGACAAAAAGCACTGCACCAGCTGCTAAGAAGGAGAAAAATGACTGCTACTGCTGAACCCAGGACATCAAGACAAGGTAGTCCTTTCCTAAATAGCTGGTATTTTTGCCACTTGAAGGGCAGTTAAGTTGTTTGAGATGGGAACTCATTATGCACCCTCATCTCTTCTGCTCCTGTGTATTTAAGAGCTGAGGTCACTGTGATATAGATAAGATCTTGAACATATTGCAGAAATGGGGAATTAGAGGGAGGCAGGAGGGAGTTTTAGACCAATATTTTGAATATGTGCCTGCCCTGTGTTCAGCAGTAGCAGTCATTTTTCTCCTTCTTAGTAGCTGGTGCACTGCTATGTCTTTGACTTTAGTCTGAGAACAGTGCTAATGACACTCTGGTGTTTTTAGTTGTTGCTCAGTAATGTTTACTTTGACCAAGGACTTTCTGAGTCTCATGCTCTGCCAGGGAAGAGGGGAAGCTGGGAGGAAGCAGAGACAGGACACCTGACCCAACCTAGCCAAACAGGTATTCCATACCACAGCACATCATGCCCACTGTATAAACCTGGAAGGCCCAGATCTCTGCTCGGGTTGTTGGTCAACAGGTGGTTAGCAATTGTATTCTCTTCCCTTGTTATTTCCCTTATCATTAGTATTATTGGTGGTAGCAGCAGGGGTTTGTTTTATACCTTAGTTACTGGACTGTTCTTACCTCAACCCATGGGAGTTGCATTCTTTCAATTCTCCTCCCCATCCCCCTGGGAGCAGGGGCGAAGAAGGGGAGTGAGCACGCGGTGCATGGTTCTGAGTTACCGGTTGGGGTTAAACCACAACAGTGCCTAAGTATTTAAGATGTTATTTCTAAATGTTTGTATAGCTGGCAAAGCTTGGAGAATATAAGACTTGCTAATGCAGCTTACTGAAAATGCAGTTTGCTGAAAACAACAAAGCAGGCCAGCGCCCCTAGGCTAAGGTATAAGGGGAATGACATACCTTTTCCCATTTCCAGTGGGAAAGATGTATCTAAATATCACCAGGTTGCTTGGAAATTGCAGCCTTATTCATATAGCACATTGGTTACTGTGAGGATTCCCTCAGTGCCTCAGCTGTTAGGATCTCAAAGGATTTGCATTAATTGAGGTTTGGGAAGAAGGAAAGAAACCTTGACGGTTATGTCTCCCCTGTTTTTACCTCACACAACTTAACTAAAATAATGAGGAAAAGAAGTGTTCATTTTTCATAGAAGTATTCTTTTTCATCAGTTCAGCTGATAATTGGAACATTCTAGCACATGGCTTTATAGATTAATCCTTTCTGGACTCCAGTCTTTGCTGTAAAGAGATTACAGTTGGAAAGGAAGAAGACCCTTTGAAAGAAACCACAGGAAGAAAAACAGAGAGATCCATGCATACATTAAGCATGCTTTGAACACATGCCTTAACAATCCATCGTTTCATCTCAGATCTTTAATCAAACTTTGATCAAGAGGCTAATTTATTCATAGATGCTAACCCCACTTCCTTCAGAAGGGAAGATGTCGGAGAAGCTGGCCCAGCCACACAAACACACACATCCAAATGGATATGCAACAATAGTTTGACATTTCCTGTACTAGGTTGCCTACTTGTCAGTTGACTTGTAGTTCCTCCAGGTCTTCCTGATCATCATGTCTTTCTGTGACTCCAATCCATCAAAGCACATAAGTGTTGTTTTCGATGCTAGTTCTGCACATCCAAAGGTTACGTTTTAAAAAAGTGATAAAGGTTTAAGCATGTGCCCAGGAGGATTTTGAAAGCTCCTTGCAATGCATCCCACCTACTACAAGAAGCCATCAGGCTTTGGAAATGTGTCTTTTCACTTAACCTCTCTCTTTGGCACCTGAAGCAATTAGGGCTGCAGTTGTTCATCATCGTCTGGCTTTTCGTGAATGTAAGAGTAAAGCTAGTAAGTGAACCTATGTGACAACCAGAAGAATGCTCTACTGTGGCGCCTTTCTTCATTTCTAGGTTGGCCTTTGCTAGAAATTCCCCCCAGATAATTCCAGTCACTGAAACAGGTTGCCCAAAGAAGTGGTGAATGCTCCATCCCTGGCAGTCTTCAAGGCCAGGTTGGACAGAGCCTTGGGCAAAATGGTCGAGTGTGAGGTGTCCCTGCCCATGGCATGGGGTTGGAACTGGGTGATCTTAAGGTCCTTTCCAACCCAAACCATTCTGTGATTCTATAAACAGTTAATAAATCTTTCCCTAATACTTGATTATTTTCGAGGAAGATTCAGTGATCTCATCTCCCGTCTCACTGCTGATCATTATATACTCCTTTGTCTGCTGTGATGAGGAACTGGTTTCAGTAAATCCACAGTGAATGAACTTGAGGTGCCCTGTTCTGCAGAGACCATTGTTCAGAACCTTAGCTGGCCACACCACTTGATGTGGAGCAGGGACAGAGGGACACTGTATGCATGTTCTTGTAAATGCTTTGGTTGGTTGGGTTTGCTTTGTGTCAACATCCGAGGCCTATCTAGGAAGGAAGTTTTAATGACTGAGACTTTTAGTTTTATAGGGTGATTCTGGGGGAGGCTTCCATCTGAAAACATTTTTTTAAGGCATATTAGGGAAAAAAAATTACTTGCTTGCTTGGCTGACTGCTCTGCAATGACCGCATACCTTTGCACAAAAGAACAGGACTCTGGGTTTGTAGGTTGATCTATCAGATATATGCAACTCCCAACAGGCCTTCAGTGATTATTAATTGCACAATATGTATAAGCTGCTCATCCTGTTGTTCATTCAACAATTATATGCCTCTCTTTTATCTTTTTCTTTGTAGCTTCAAGACAAACCTTTTCCTTCTCATTGGCCATAAATCCTGATGTGTTGGGTTGTTTTATACTTTAATGATGTAGACAACTAATAAGATAATCCATTCTGAGTGATTACTGCACAACTTGTGGAGCCTGACAGTTTCGTAATTTCTTGGGATCAACCCTGAGGACTTTATTTCTTTTCCTTTTATTGCTTTAATTTCTTCTCTTTTTCTTATTAATCTTAGACTTTATCCTGAAATGCAAAAAAGGCACCCTACCGAAGTTCAAACAATGCTGGGCGTACTGAGCAGAGGTCTGGCTTTTCGTTAATGGAAGATGAAAACCAGTAAGTGAACCTATGCGACAACCAGAAAAATGCTCTACTGTGGCGCCTTTCTTCATTTCTAGGTTGGCCTTGCTAGGAATGACCCCCAGATAATTCCAGTCACTGAAACAGGCTGCCCAAAGAATTGGTGAATGCTCCATCCCTGGCAGTATTCAAGGCCAGGTTGGACAGAGCCTTGAGTGTTGTGGTCTAGTGTGAGGTGTCCCTGCCCATGGCAGGGGGTTGGAACTAAATGATCTTAAGGTCCTTTTCAGCCCAAACCAGACTGTGAGTCTGTGATTCTCTACCTATTTCCATAGAAGCACACAGCAGTATATAGCAGGGGTAAACAGCAGTTTTAAACTCCAGTGGACAGTGTGGACAGCAGCAGTCTAGTGTCTGGAGATCTGGTAGAAATTTAGGCAGCAGCAGTTATCATAGAAAGTTCTGCCAGAGTTTGAAGAAACCACAGTTCCTGAATTCTGAAGCACCTGAATTACATGGGCCATCACAGACAGGCAGTGACATAGTCTCTCCATGATGGCATGTTGCAGAAGGATTTGTAGGGGTTTTTTTCCTACAACATACAACTGGCATCACAGATGATTTCCCTCCCAGAGTTAAATCTCCCTAAGGCACAAACCAGATGTCCTCATCCTTGCACATTACCCACCGAGTACAACCAGGTCCTTGTGTGAAGGAAGCCTTTCCCATGGGAAGAGCAATCCACATCACTTCCCCAGCCTGTCTCTTATATGCACTACAGGGCTCTTCTCCCACAGTTTTTAGGGGTTTCATTTGGTCAGGACCAGGAGAGTGAGAAGATCCTCTGGTGTCCCAGCACTTTCATGACCCATTTCCCAATGCTCTCAACAGTGTCTTTAACAGTCCATTCATTAATCCTATTGTCTGACTCAGTTCTTTTGGGGGTACCCCTCTTTGGAGCAGGGAAGTGTGAGGAGTCCTCCCCTGAGGAGGAAGGAGCAGCAGAAAGAGCATCTGATGAACTGACCACAGTCCCCATTACCCAAAGAAGGAAGAATCCTAGACTTTGCAAGCGAAAAGGGAAACTTAATGTAGCAGTAACAGGTTTGGTGATTTTAATGACATCCTTCTAAGACAGCAAACTTCAGGCACACACTTAGGTTATGAGGACTGAAACACATACAACTGAAGTCCTTCAGCTTTGACAAAAGACAGGGTGCAATGGCTTGTGATATAACAGGATGGTGAGACAGGAGAGTGGCCAGTTGGTGAGATAGCACAGAGATGTTTAGGGTGATCATCTGGTTTCCACTGCTGCCTGCAGAATAGCCATGTGGGGGTGTGTATGTAGATAGATATATAATGTGTGCTTGTGTTACATGCATTTGAAGTCATCTTTGAATCATAGATAATTCATGGCAATTATTTGGTGAGTAAGCTCTGTTGAAAAAAGTTGTTCAACGGTTCTCTGTGCATACGTGTGAAACAGAGGAAGAAAATTAACCATTTTAGATGGTTAGATTTAGACAGAGTAATATGAACGACATAGCAGCTCGTCATGGGGACAGGCAGGAGAGGTGTGCAATGGCAGTACCCAAGAACACAGAACTCAGTTTTTCCAGTATAAAAATGACTATTTTATATGAAGATTAGAGATTCTTATTTTTCTGCCAAGAAAAAAGGCTGAAAAAGAGAATCGCAAGATGATAAGCATCTTTTGGCTGCGTGAATTCCAGAGCTCTCTTGTGTAACAGAATTGCTCTCCAAGTCCTTTTTGTGTTGCTTCTGTTCTGACTGAGAAGTATTCCAAGTCATGAGAAACTTCAAATGCACCATTTAGTTCATGCTCTGCTAAGAGCTGTGTATCATAGAAAAGCTTTAGACATCCAGCGTCTTGAAGCACTTCCAGCCTACATCATAGGACTGAGGTTTGGATTATGCTCTTGTCCAGTCTAGATGTATGTTTCCCAGACACTGTGGGTTTACAGTTCAGTGAAGCTCATTGCTAGCATACCACTCCATCAGGCACCTTGCATGTATCTTCACCTCCTTTCAGTTTGTTGCCCTTCATGCTATAGAATCATAGAAAGGACCTTAAGATCATCCAGTTCCAACCCCCCTGCCATAGGCAGGAATGCCTCACACTAGACCATGTCACCCAAGGCTCTGTTCAACCTGGCCTTGCACACTGCCAGGGATGGAGCATTTATCACTTCTTTGGGCAACCTGTTCCAGTGCCTCACCACTCTCACAGTCATCAGAAAATCACAAGACCTGACTTAGAGGCCTGTGTTTTTTTAACAGAAAAAGACAAAGGAAGGGGAAAGAAAAAAAAAGTATTTGTTTTTAAAGCCATGCAAAAAGGCAGGGAGGCAACAGCTCGGGGAGGTATTTCAAATTCTTGCTGTTCATAAGCTTCATTTTCATGGAGCAGCTGTTAGTCCCAATGCCTAGCAGTGATGTGTTAGTTCTTGCTGTGTGCTTGTTGAACATATTGTGTGTCAGCCCTCCTGCAACCATAGAATCATACACTCTGCTGGGTAAACACCTTTAAAATCATCAAGTCCAACCATTCCCCCAGCATTGCCAAGACCATTAAACCATCTCATAAGGGCCTCATCTACATGGTTTGTGAACACTTCCAAGGACAATGATTCCACCCTTCCCTGGGCAGCCTGTTCCAATCAATGCCTGATCATCCCCTTGGGGAAGAAATGGTTTCTAATCTCCAGTCTAAACCTCCCCTGGTGCAGCTTGAGGTAATTACCTCCTGTCCTATGGTTTGTTACTTGGCAGAAGAGACCGACCCCACCTCACTACAGCCTCCTTTCAGGTAGTTGGAGAGAGAGATAAGGTCCCCCCCAGTCTTCTCCAGACTAACCCCCACAGGTCCCTCAGCTGTTCCCCATCAGACTTGTGCTCCAGAGCCTTCAACAGCTCTGTTGCTCTTCACTACACCTGCTCCAGTACCTCAGTGTCTTTCTTGTAGTAGCAGCTTTGTCACTGTTCAGTTTAGAGCCAAATTTCAGGGGTTCTGCTGTTGCTTGGGAGAGATACAGAGGAAAGACTATGTTCAGGAGCTGCACAGTGAAGGTGCTGGTGCTGCTGCAGGAGCTGTCCAGATGTGAGAATGAGGGAGAAGCTGAATCACTGCAGCATTCTGACTGCAGGGTCATCCCTCAAAGTGTCTTGAAATACGATGAAATGGCACCACTGCACCCAGTGCTGGTGGAGCTGCTTCCCATGGTCAGTAATAAGAGGCAGTAAAGCACACGTGAGCTGAATGGCAAAGGCACTGCCAAAACAGTCTTAAAGATTATCTTTGCCTGTAGTGCTGTATTTTCCCATCCATGCTAGTTCTGAGGACAGCAGCGTGGCCACAGATCAGAGGCAGAGATCCCCATTGCTCAAAGTGCCACTAAAGTAATATAAAGAGGATGTGTCAGACGCTGTCTGCTGCGGTGACTCCTGCTTTGTAACTGCATGTGCAGCAGGCAGGGCTGAGATCTTCCACCACTGCTAGGAAACCAAGTCAGGAACTGATCGTATTAGCTAGAAACTAATTTCTACCACTTTTATACAAGACTTCATTGGAGTTACTCCTGATTTACAACTGCTTTGCAAGATAATCAGTGAGTTTAGCTAAATGCTGTAAGGGTTTAATCCAGCAGTGACAATGTAGCACCAGTAAAGAGGAAGATATCACCAAAACAGCTACTGTGCACAGTAGCTGTGGACAAATCAAATTGCCTTGTTTTCTGAAATACTGTAATATATCTTGCCCTACCCTGGCAATCATTTGATATAATTATTCCAGTCAAAATTAAAACAAACAGCAAAACTCAGCATCTTTAAGTTTCTTATGTGGAAAAAGTAGCCTGTTCTTGTTTAACCAGAGGTGCCTGACATACACCTCATTGTGAAGCAGTGGCTGGTGTGGAGTCAGACACATATGCTGCATTACCTTGTGTCCTGTCCCACTGAGGTTTACACCAGAAGGCTGTGGAGGGACTGACAGGCCAAATCCCATCCAAGTATGTCGCTCCTTCATCATATTTGACAAGCACATGCAGAATGCCAATTTTCTCTCTCCCATTAGAACGACTGCCAGCACACTCCTACCAGAGGGCAGAAAGAAGGAGAACACCAGCATAAAGGAGCTGGGGCTGCTTTTTATTTCTCGGTTCTAGTCCCCTTTGTTGTACTGCATGCCCATGTACCCCTTGTCTGCTACCTTCTGCTACTTCCCAACTGAGGCAAGCTGGTGTGTAAATTCCGGGGGGTGGGGGGGGGGGGGGGTGGTGGGGGGGTGGGTGTCTGAAGCCAGATAGTTTGCATAGCAAATCCATAGAACCACAAACTGAAAAAAGCCGTTGAGCCATCATTGTTTATAATTAGGTTTTGACTGAAGTCCCAGTCTGCTATAGGGAATGGTTTTATCTCTGTGTATGTGTGGGTGGGAAGAGAAAAGTAGAGAACTGCATCAGGGAACCAATCCTTATCCTGAGGGGAAGAAAGAATAGGGTAGTATACTCTAACCCCATGGGATCAAAGGTGGGGCCAACACAGACGTAAACACCTTTACAGGATGTTCTGTCTCCCTGAGTTTGCTTATTTAAATAGTAAATAGTAAGTTGGGGCAGCAAAACTTTTAGCCTGCAGATGCATGCCTTCTTCTCAGATGGTCAGATGTTGATTGGCAACCCTCAGGTTGTTCCATGTCTGAAGCGCTGTCCTGGGCCTGATGCACTGTGGCATTTCAACCACCGCAACAAGCTGTGTCAGAAGTTCGTCATCACAGCTCATTCCACAGCAGATTACGGGAGAAATGGGGACAATCACATACTGAGGCATCAAAATCCAGCGCGTAACCAAGCCATGGAATTTCACTCTGGGAAAATGGTTATCCAACTCCCTGAATTTGAGATGCGAGTGGCCACAGGACTCCAACCAAAGGCTGGGGCCAGCAGTTGGGACTCTTTGCTTCTCTGTCACCAGCCCACATATCCTAGGGAAAAATCTCCAACATTTTTTGTGTCCTGGCTTCCCCAGCCACTGATGAGCTGGAATAACATCTGCCTTACATCTCACAAGAATGTCAAGTGGTTTAATGCATGTTTACAAAAGGATCCAGAGATTTTGGAATTAGACATTCTGTAAGCACCATGTGGTTTGATGTGCTGCCATCTTGGTACCCAAAGGATAACTTTAAGGAACCAAACCCTGTATTCAGACTCCTGAGTTCTGGGAGGGCATCTGCCTGCCTGCAGAATAAAAACCTGCTCAGACCAGAATTAGCTGATGAATGAGAAAAACACCCTGTCTCACATGTTTTAGGCTGTATTCCCAAACACATTGTGCTACTTGTTATATAGCACTCCACCAACAAGTCATTACCTTAATAAAAAAACAGCAATATGTGTTCTTCTCTACGGCTGGCCTGTGGGCACTGCTCAGTCTTTCGTACTGCACATTCTTAAGTGTAGTGCTGAAAGATGTTAAATTTATTCCAAAGCACATGGTAATGAAGCAAAATAATAATAGAAAAAAGTAAACTGAATTTTTATTTTTTAGCATTTGATCATGTTTATCTGAGAGCATGTTTTCATCTCATAGAAATATAGAATAGTTAGAGTTAGAAAGAACCTTAAGATCATCCACTTCCAGCCCCCTGCCATAGGCAGGGACACCTCACACTAGACCATATCACCTGAGGCTCTATTCAGCCTGGCCTTGAACACTCTCAGGATAATTTAAATATTTAAAGCCACACAGAATTCTGCTGACAAAAATGTATTAGATTAGGTTGGGATTGTAGTAAATCCTGAATAGCGTTTACTGCTGAAGTGTAGTTTAGTATTTCTTGTAGAGAAATAAACACAGATTTGATGGGATTCCCTAGGTCCTGATGTCCAGCCCCCTTTTCTTGCAGCAGCCTTGTGGTAAAATGCCGTGATGACAGCAAGGAAGTTTCACCTTGACATTAAAAGGCAGGGGAGACACTGCTCCAGAGAAGCTTGCTCCAGCCTGTTGCTCCAATTCAGTTTTCTTCTGCAATGCTGAAATGTTCTTAGGATCATAGAATGATAGAATAGTTAGGGTTGGAAAGGACCTTAAGACCATCTAGTTCCAACCCCCTGCCATGGGCAGGGAAACCGTGCACTAAACCATGTCACCCAAGGCTCTGTCCAGCCCAGCCTTGAACATCGCCAGGGATGGAGCATCCACCACTTCCTTGGGCAACCCATTCCAGTGCCTCACCACCCTGACAGTAAAGAACTTCTTCCTTATGTCTAATCTAAATTTCCTTTATTTAAGTTTGAACCCATTATCCCTTGTCTTATCACTACATTCCCTGATGAAGAGTCCCTCCCCATCATCCCTATAGGCCCCCTTCAGATACTGGAAGGCTGCCATGAGGTCTCCACGCAGCTTCTCTTCTCCAGGCTGACCAGCCCTAACTTTCTAGCCTATCTTCATATGGGAGGTGCTCCAGTCCCCTCATCATCCTCGTGGCCCTTCTCTGGACTTGTTCCAACAGTTCCATGTTCCTTTTTATGCTGAGGACACCAGAACTGCACACAATACTCCAAGTGAGGTCTCACAAGAGCAGAGTAGAGGGGCAGGATCACCTCCTTCGACCTGCTGGTCACACTCCTTTTGATGCAGCCCAGCATACAGTTGGCTTTCTGGGCTGTGAGCGTACACTGCTGGCTCATGTTCATTTTCTAATCAACAAACACACCCAAGTCCTTCTCCACAGGGCTGCTCTGAATCTCTTCTGACCTCTTGCCTGTTTAGGCAGTATTAAAATTCTTTCCTGCAATCATATATTACTTTGTCCTTCCACTAACACTGGGGTCTAGCTGCAGCAGCCCTTCTCATTGTACCTGCTGAAGGTGAGCATGAGGCTTACTTAAATCTCCTTAGATCATCAGTTTTCAGTGATGAACATGAATAAAGGTATGCAGGGGAAAATTTCTTCCATGGCCAGACATCTAGGCTTCCTCAAAGTGTCCGCTGTCTGCTGGTCTTTGTTTTACAGAACACAGGAATGCCAAGAAGCTTGAAGCTTATATGTGGGAAAGGCAGCTGGAGAGTGCCGAGGGGGGGGGTGTCTCTTAGCCCTCAGTACAGGGTTCAAAGAGACTCACTTTGTTTTGCTGGTGGACTTGGAGATCGTATCTCACACATGATGGAATCTAGTCTGTCATGGAGTGAAAGAGTCCATAGCAAAGCTGTTTGCTCTAGACTTTGATTTCCCAGCAGAAAGGCTGGCTGGACTGTGACCTTCATTTTTGTTGGCTCAAATGGGGCCATATGGTAGAAGTGGGTTTGGGAACTTGGCAAAATGCAGAAAGTTATTATCTGACAGTTAATTGACTATTTCTACCTTTAGATGTTTAATTTCTCTTTAATGAGTGTGGGGAAGTCTTTGCAAAGAGACTTGCTCCCCCTCCCAAGATAAAGTTGAGTAATTTCTTCCTAAACCAGTAGTGGTTTTCCAGGAGAAAACATGTCTGTGCAGTTGGCCTCATTAACCGAGTTGTGTCCTGGGAGGCAGGGAAAAGCTGTATGGATGAAACAAGATTACTGAGTAGAGAGCTAAAAGAATCTGTGTATTTAATTTGCATATAAGTTTTCCATCTTCTTAGATTTAAATAGTGAATGAAAAAATGTTCTGGTTACTACTTAAGGTGGGTACTCAGAAGCATTAAATAGTTCCGTAGACAACAAATTAATGTGACCAGTAATTATATCAAAGCAAAGCAGTCATTACTACTAGGCCAGATGCATGGTGTCCACCCGCCTTTCATTCATTGCCCACAGGCATGTAAGCACTAGGAAGAGGGCAGCTTCTACTTGTGCCAACTCGCTTGAAGATGTCACTTTATGATGAACACAGCATTGTACAGTAGGTGGCTGTAACTGAAGGCTGTAGGCCTCAGTGGCAAATCATCCACTGACTTCAGTGATGCCAAGATGAATTGTGTAAGCACATTGTAAATTGGTCTCCAAGTCATTACATGTTGCTCCATTCCTACCAGAGTGATTCAGGAGGTTTAAAGTACATAACAGTGAGGCCTGGTTGATTTTTTTTTTAACTCTTTCAAAGTGAGGAAGAACTCAAGGCACTTTAAAACACAGAGAATCATAGAATCACAGAATGGTTTGGGTTGGAAAGGACCTTAAGGAAGAAGCCCAAAGGTTCTGTCCAACCTGGCCTTGAACACTGCCAGGCATGGTGCATTTACCACTTCTCTGGGCAACCTGTGCCAGTGCCTCACTACCCTAACAGTAAAGAACTTCATCCTTATATCTAACCTGAACTTCCCCTGTCTAAGTTTGAATCCATCACCCCTTGTCCTCTTGCTTGTCATCTTGTCATCTTGTCCCTGATGAAAAGTCCCTCTCTGACATCCTTGTAGGGCTCTTCAGACGCTGGAAGGCTGCTATGAGGTCTCCATGCAGCTTCTCTTCTTAAGGCTGAAGAGCCACAGTTTTCTCAGCCTGTCTTCAAATGGCATTGTGCAAAATATAGTTACATCTGAGCTGAAAAGGTTTCTGAACAAGTACTAGCAATGAGCATTCAAATGACAGCCTGTTTAGTTGGTTGCATGGCAAGTAAAAAGCCCAAAAGGGATGAGGTCAGGTGATAAAAGGTTTGGGAAGTTAAAAACCAGAAGTGTGAGAAGTGTGAGAAGGCTCGGGGAGTTCCAGCACCTCTAATCTGGGAGAAAGACTGAGATTATCTTAAAGTCCTTTCCAGCCCTAACCATCCTATGGGTTAGGATGATCATCTACAGAAACACTTCTGTGGCCATTCTGTATTTCAGCTAGCTGGCTGATTCATTCTGGCATTTGTTTAGCACTGGACACTGTGGAAACTAGCAAATACAGTTAGCCCAATCCAATGGTTTGCTCCAGAATGAATCCCAGGCTGATGCCTACAGCTCCCCAGAGAGCTGGGATTTTCCTTTAGGGAGTTCAGCCCCCCCTGCTGTATCTTGCCCATGGGCAGACATCCACAAACTCCTTACTACCAGTATTGTATTAAAAACAAGAGCAAGGAAAACAGTAAGGCAGTAAGAGAGTTCCGGTGAGATCCTAGGGGAAAACTGTTTATTCCCACATCTGGTTTGCAGATCTATGGTGGTCCAGTAAGCACTTCCAGGTGGTCTTCAGAGCTCTTTCCATCACAGGGCTAAGTAGTTCTTGAGCACTATCACTTACCCCTAGTTATAACCTGGGCTCTGTGTTAAGTACTGAATGGATGGGGAGATGGCTTGAGGCCTCGGTTTTGGTTTGACAGACATGAGCTATGTAGGACCACATTTAGCCAGATTTTCTGATATTTAGTAGACTTCTGCACCTCAGTGAATATGTATGGTTTTCAGAGGGGCTGTTGTGGAATTGGGAACTACTCAGCATTAATCAGGAAGTCAGAATCTGCCCTCTAAGCTGAAAGAATAACATCTATTAAAAATAAAGCATTTCTGTTTCACGTTTTCACAGCTTTTACAACTGGAACATAAATGTGAGCACCTCAAATTCCAGCCCAAATTGCCAAGTGATTGCAGAAAATGCCTGTGGACTATTCTTCAAGAGCAAAAGTCATAGGAAAATAGTAAATGTGGATTCCAAGCTAAATGTGGAGAGTTTTTTCAAAATTCTGAATTGCCTTTATGCAACAGAGCTTGACTGCTAAACTGTTGAGTCCAATTGTAAGCATTGTCTTTACCAGTACACACCTAACATTTCAGGCTTACTCAGATGTGCTATTCCCCTTGTTCACACAGCTGTCAGGATAAACTTAGCCTACCTTGTTTATGACTGAGTGTGTCAAGGCCTTTCCCTTGTGGTGAGAAAAATCAGAAGCTGAACTGACTGATGAACCTGAAAGATTTCCAAAGCAGGGTTTCACTTCTAACCCTAACACTTTCCTTGCCTTTCTTTATTCCAACTGGTGCTGTTCCTGCCAAGATAGGCTACAGGCTAAGCTCTGTCCTATTAATTGGTTTGCTGAGAAGTGCTAAGGAAAGGGAAGCTTGGGAGAGGATATGGGCCGAGTGGGAAAGCAGGACTTACTTCAAGATGTGATGAGTGAAGCATGGGAGAAGTACATCTAGTTTGGAAAGACACCGTGTTTTACTCAGAGGATAACGTATGTGCCTCTAGCTAAAAGGAAGAATTGGTAAACTGATGGCCACACATCCCGGGGATGGTGGTCTGATCCCTGTATTCTTAAAAATCAAATTATTATGATGAAACATGCCTGCAGGTGGATAAAAAGAAATAAATATTGGATTAAAATAAATAACTATTAAGCTTCTTTGAAATAAGAGCTGCAACTTGCAGGAACTGTAATGTCTCAAATCCTGGCATGGCCTGTTGAACACCAGGAAATCCACAAAGCAGAATCAGTTCCTGCATGTGAAGCATAAGCCATCTTCTACCCCAGCACTTCATCAGCAGTGAACTGGAACTGGCAGAATTCCTTTCCCAGCCATATGCAATCCTTATTATTCCTCCTGAATACAAAAGATTTGAGAGGTTCTGAGGAAGGCTGCTCCATGAAGGTCGTCTAGTTCTTGTAGCAGGTTGTGATTGTCAGTGCCAGACAGGTTGAATTTTAACCTGACCCCTCTCAAAAGAGACATTTGACGCTACATGCATCTTCTAGTGTGTGTTTCTACAGGACACAGTAAATGGTTCAGAAGGATTTACAATGAAATAAAAGAAAAGAAAATGCTTGTGCCTCAGCAGTGTTATGAAGTGGATGAATTTCGTGGACTCTGTTTCTCTCATAAATGATTAAGAGCCCAAATGTATGCTTGCTTCACCTGAAAATGGCTCTAATCCTATCCTTGCTCACATTGATCAGTCTCTATCATTTCTTTACATTGTAGCAGTTAAAGCCAAAGAGAGTAAATGCTCAACTCATACCCAGGCATCCCGTTTTCAGCCATAGATGAAACCTGATTAAATTGCCATGCGTATTTTCTCATTTATGTTGAGAGCTGAATGGGTAATAACATTACAGGCAGCTTCCCTCTGTAATAAACCAATCTCTGGTGCTCCTCTGGTGCCAAACGCACATCCCTAAACTTTACAACTGAAGTCCTTGGACTATAGATTGGATGTGACAAACACACCCAGGCTTTGGTTACTCTCAAAACCAACATGAACTAAGCTGGGCAATAATTTCTTTGGGTTTGTACAGAACTGATCTAGGATGATGGTTTGTTTGATGTGCTTCCCAAGAAAAGATGGTTGCATATTAATAGTAGTAGTACAAAATATCAAATTATATGCATTTCAAAATAAGGGCATTGGTTTATTGGAAATTCAAAAATGCATACCTAAAATTGTGTTTGGTTGCACTGAAAGTAGGCCACCAGTCCAACTTCCTGCTGCTGCACAGCATCTGCTACAAATAACCAGCCCTTGAGCCACTATGTGAAAGATCCTCATGTGTCAAAAGCCACACCAACAAGCATTTGTGCGTGTACGTTGAGTCCCTCCACAAGTTGCAGGGTAGAGCCCCATGAGATCCATCTGTCTTTGTCTTCTGTAACACCCACTCATAGAGAAGCAGCTTTTGAGAAGTGCTTACTGTAGCCCGAACTGAAATTGGCCTAAGTTCTTTCTCATGCAGTTCAGCTTGAGAGGACTTAGTCACAGCCACATGATCATCCAGTCTACTGGTTTCCAGCTGTACTTAGCTAAAAGAACTCAATCGCTGTCCTTGCATCTCCTAAAAGCATTGCAGGAGAAAGAAACTGCCTGGTGCCAGGACACGAATCTGTACTGAAAAATTCCTACCCTCAGAGGTAATTGCATTTGTCACTTTATGTTCCATGTGAAGAAGAAGAAGAAAATTTGTGACATTAAAACCCATGTCTTTTCTTTCTCCTGACTGGGTATCTGTAATATTCTATGTTTCAGGCCTAGCCAGGGAACAACACAACATGTTGGAACAGATCTTTGTTGTTACTTATGACTGTGTCATCAGAAGCGGGACCTAGGGTATATCTATGTGGCTCTTCTCCCAGTGATTTCTTCAGCTATTTTAAAGTCTTCTGGAAGAAAAATAAACAGTTGGAAGATCTTTACCTTGTGTTCAGTGGTAAGAACGGAGATTTATATACTGGTTTAGAGTTAGTTGTGCCTCTCTCCTTGAGGGAAGTGGAAAGAAGACCCCACGCTAGCTGTAGAGTCCGTGTATCTGGGGCTTTGTCTGTCCTTTTTAAAGTCTATATGTTATGGGATTTGCCACAGTGCCTAAAGAGAAGATGGGAAGTTTGGACTCATCTTTTCCCACTACTCCTTGGGCATCAGGGCGGCTGGGACAGAGGTGCTGCTTTCTTTCCCAGAGTAAAGAAACTACTGTCACATAGTTCCTCAGCAACACGATGTTCTAAAATCTTCCTGGGAGATTTTTTTTCAGGTAGGCCTGGACCTCTGTTGAGCAGCTAACACCAGGTAAGATGGACCAAGCCATTCACAGGGTATCAGGAAGAAGTTGTACCAAATAGACCAGTAAATGTAAAGCAGTCTGCAGCATTTCAATTGCATGAGTGGTTCCTTGAAGGCCACTTTTCATCCATTCCCGCTCTTGATGCTGTTCTGGTAGCAACTTGCCAGAAATTCAGGCAAGCAACGAAATGGCCCAAGGGACTTCCTTCTGTTCCTGAGGCCGCTGGGGGATTTGCCTGTACCTACATGACCCAGCCAGTATAACCACCAGTGGAGCTGTCTACTGACTGGAGAACTGGAAAGCCATACAAAACTATGCAGCAGAAAAACCAGCAGGAAACAGAAGCAGTCATTACAAAGGAAAGGTAAAGGGCGTGAAGATGAAGGCGGAGGAAGCATAGGCAGAAAGGGCCTGGATAAAATTTCTTGGACCTTGTTTTTTGAAGGAATGGGGTGATATTAAATGATCTTTTCTGGACTCGGTACCATGCATTTGCGAAAAGGACAAGTAAGGCAACTCAGACAAGAGAAACAATGGTAGCAGCGCTGCTGGGCTCACCATAGGGTGGGGTTTATCTGCCAGCCTCATCACAAGCATGTTCCCTTTGGAAAGGCCCAATATCCTTGACCTTAGCAGTTGGCGCATTAAAGATCCCTTTACTGCAAGAAGCTGGGGGTGTTCCAACAATCACAACGTGAAAGTTGTTACTTCAAAGCTGCAGTAATTTGGGAGAGAAGCCTTGCTTTCTTTCCCATAAAACATTTCATTGTTGTGAAGTTCTGCCATTTCCAAAATACAATAAAATCTTTTGCTGTGACATCTTGCTTTTATATCGAGCACTTGGTCCCCAAGCACCCTGACACTTCTGCAGCAGGTTGGCAAGCTGGAGGTCGGGTGGTGGGTCCCTGATGGGCAGCCAGGTTGTGGAGGAAGCACCCAGAGCATAGCCATGCTGCTCAAGGTCTGGGGCCTAGTCCCCACAATAGCCGGGTAGGCAGAGCCCTCTAGTGTGGACGGAGCAGATGCCGGCAAGAGCACCGATCAAGGGCTAGATACTGTCTGACAAGGATTTTTATGGCCTTAAAGCAGAATTGCCTTTATAGTGAAACTTAGCCTTTAGGATACATTTTTACCCACAGAAAAATCTAAGCTCCTGAGCCGTTTTACAAACGTTAGGTTTTGCCTCTCTCAGGCACTGGAGAGGGAGAAATCCTCATTGTGAAGGCTGGTAGGAAGGAAATCTGATGGAAAGGGTATGAATTATATTTTTCATTTCTCTCAGCAAATGAATAGTCATTTTTCTTTCTCAATCAGATTTTATAGTAATGTTTAAAAAAAAAAAAACAAAGTTGGAAAGAGGTCCCTTGAATTTGAAGAATGTTATCTCAGAACTGTAATAAATATCATGAAGTAGAATTTAGTAGAAGTAAATTTTCAATGTTAGAAGTTATTTCCATTAATTCAGCTTCATTTGTTTTCATCTTATTAATGAACAACCTTGATTGGAAAGAACAGCAGGAAGTCTAGGAGAATCCTGTGTCTGCATCTGCAGGAAAACAACAGGAAATTTGGATCTAAGTGGTCTTTATGTGCTTTCAGATCAGTGCACTGTGTATCTCTAAAGACAGGTAACTGACAGGCTGTAAATGTAGGAAGCCTCATCTTTTGCAATTGATGCTGACCTCCTATGGAACTGTCATTTCATGCTGTTTCTGACTTGGGCGATAAACATCATTTGTGACAGAATCTGTGATGGAAAGTATGGTATTCACTGAGTAAGTCACAGAATTACTGGCTGCATGGTAAACTCATCTGATTCCTTCTCACCCATGCTTGCCTGGGAGCCAGTCTGGTGTTCTGACTGTTTTGACATTCAAAACCTAGGACCCCAGAGCCTTTTCATAAATGAAAGCTCCCAAGTTAACATGTTACAGTTTTTGACAATCCTAGTTGAAAGAAACTCTAGCCTCTGCTGTGAGTGAAAATCTGTCTCCAAACACTCCTGTAATCTTGCATTTTAAAGAAAAGAGTAATTTGCTTAGATGAACAGGATAGTGCCTAAAACCAAGTAAGTGCTATTACACTGAATTTTTCTAAAATACCACCGCTGGTTTTTACCAACATCTTGTTGCTATTTAGCCCTGGGTAGACACAAGGTGAAGTGAATGTGCAAAACAAGTGATGATCAGAATGGAGGTTTTCCAAGGACTGATAACCTCATGAAAGCTTTCTGTGGGTGTTCTTGGGCTCTGGGACTTTTTAGCAGAACCAAATGCAAACTGGCCAGCCAGAAATAATTGCCTGCTAGAAACAGAAGGTGAAAGGGAATTTTTTCATTCTGTTCAGAAGAAAGGCTCTAGTGTCTTCGCTGCTTGTGACATTGACTGCAAGTACAGGTTTACACACTGCTGTCAGGTAGGCAGTAATGGGGAAGAGCATCCTTGCAAAGGATCCCCAGTACCCCAGGTTGTGTGTGTTTTCATCAAGCATATCCTCAACATAAGGACATGGAGCTGTTGGAGCAAGTCCAGAGGAGGCTACAGGGATGATCATGGGCTGGAGCACCTCCTGTATGAAGACAGGCTGAGAAAGTTGGGGCTGGTCAGCCTGGAGAAGAGAAGCTGTGTGGAGACCTCAGAGCAGCCTTCCAGTATCTGAAGGGGGCCTACAGGAATGCCAGAGAGGGACTCTTCATCAGGGACTGTAGCAACAGGACAAGAGGTTGAAACTGAAACAGGGGAAGTTCGGGTTAGATACAAGGAAGAAGTTCCTTACTGTGAGGGTGGTGAGGCACTGGAGTGGGGTGCCCAAAGAAGTGGTGAATGCTCCATCCCTGGCAGTGTTCAAGGCCAGGCTGGACAGAGCCTTGGGCAACATGGTTTAGTGTGAGGTGTCCCTGCCCATGGCAGGGGATTGCAACTGGATGATCTTAAGATCCTTTCCAACCCAAACCATTCTACCATTCTGCTGACAGGGTCATGAGACCAAATCCTGTGAGGAGAGACAAGGTTTCTCTGGATCAACGGCTTCTGCAGAGGGTAATGGCACACCTTAGCCAGAGATTATGGGTCTCGTATGAGTAGGGGTGACGGTGTTGTTGGAAATGTGCTGCTGGGAGCAAAGCCGGTGTCACTGGCTGTTCAGAGCAAAATACACAGAAGCCCACATGAGACGGGCAGACAGATGGTGCAGAGGGCTGGTGTGAGCCAGCCGAGGTGAGGCTGGGCTGGAGGACAGGGTTTGCCAGATGACAGCAAGGAGAGTGGGATGTAGGAGCCACCACAGCAGAGATTGCTTTTGTAAGTAAATCTTGGAATGCCTGAGCAGCTAAATAAGCACAAGTGTGGGATTGGCCTTCACATGCTGAACAGATTTTACTAATATCACTTTGTTATGCAAATATGTAATTATTTCATATCCCCCAGAGGAGTGTTTGTGGTTTCCTCTTACCCAGGACTTCCAAATGCCTGCATGAAGGGAACAAATAACTGTGAAGTTTACCAGGTATGTGCATTACATGACAACGCTCAGAAAAAGTGGAAACTTGGAAGTTTTTGGTGAAGGCGTTAGTTAGCACTTTGGAAAGGGGCTGCTAGAAGGTAGTAAATCTGTCTCTCACAATGGCACAGGAATTGTTCATCATTTAAATAAACTTAATTAAGATTGAAGCTTCCTATGTGCCCGGGGCTAATGAATAAAAAGGCTAGGTTGCTTCACAAACCAGAGTCTCTGTGGTGGATTAGGATGGAGTTGAACTAGCAAGGATCTGCTGGGACTCAGCAGGACCTGCAGACCTGCCTGAAACTTTGCTGGCTGTAGCTCAGAGGGATGGTGTTTGTGGATCACCTATTCTTGCTGACCCTCTTTCTATAGTACTGTGGTAGAATAAGAATAGGTGGGTGATCAGCTTGGAAAGTCCAGGCCTGGCCAATGGTAAGGCAAGTAACTTTTGTGTTATTAAAGGGGAGAAAGACAGTTGGGCTGTCTTACACATAGCCAGAATGTGAGGTAGTTTGGTTTTGCTTCAAATACTTGCAAGAGCATCTGTAGACACACACATATTGGCAAGCATGCACCAGCTGAAGTTTTGTGCCTGCTTCTAAAGCAGCATTGTTTGACTTTGCATTTTTCTTGTTTCTAAACAGAAGGGGAGGGGAGGGCAGGGAGAAAATAAAAGTTAAAAATTACAGCTTAGTCTGTAGCAATCCAAATTGTTTTCTCAGCTCTGCAAATGGAAATCTAGGCTTACTGCACTGGATAGGAAGGAGTTGCTCCATAATCGCACTGGTGTGCACACAGGCAGTCTCATATGGTGGTGGTGGTGATGATTCTTTTTGTTGGTCTTTGTGTTTTGGAGCTTTTCATGACCCTGCAGCTGTTTTGTGCAGAGACCTGCCCTCCAAACTGACCAAGACCTGATTCGTACATGTGGACCAGTGTGATTTGTATGCTGCATGAAAGGCAGATGAGTTTATATGGATCTTCCAAAGAAATTATTTAGGAAGTTGGACAGTGTTTTGAGATGCGGAGCCTGTCAGTATATCATCCTGAAATGTTTGCCTTGTTTTTATAAACACAGAAAAGACAGGTAAGCTTTTACTCCATGTTCACTTTGATAGTTATGCCATTGAGCTGCTACGTTTAGCAAACCAAGACAGAAAAAAGGGGCAGGGAGAATAATAATAAGAAATGAATGCCACATTTAATCATCTCCATTAAAAATGTAAAATATGTAGATTGTTTCTTAACCAAGTTCAGGCTAGATCTCATCCCGCAGAAATAATTTGTACTGCTGTTGCATCAATATTAGTGCTCGACACATTCTTTAATCCTTCTCAGCCTTTTAAATGAGTTGTTCTTCTTTTAGCAGTAGAAGACTTATGAATCCAATCTTCCTGCAGGCCACTGTCACCAGAGGGACACACATTCAGGAAGGAGTTCAGGTGTTTCATTCCTTTGAATTTCTCTTTAGGCAGAATTGGGATCTCTTCTACTGACAGCCGGAAAGCTGAGATGTTAGATTTCAGAACTGTTACTAACAATTTTTTTCCTAGGTCAAAAGCTTACATGAAGAAAGTCAGCTTAAATCACTGATGTAATACTAATTTACTTTTTTAACCAAGATCTAGACATGAAACTGCTGCCTCAGTTAAAGTTTCATATTAGTTTTGTCAGAAAATGAAGTGCAGCACTAAAATATGTCAGCAAACGCTGCCCTCATTTTGTTAACTATATTGGCCGTATGAAATATGGCCATCCAATGCAACCAGGCTAAAACACCCATCTGCTTTGCTTGGAGCAGGACTTGGGCCACAAAGTATATTAAAAAACCCTGCAGAACTACATTTCCATTTTGGAAGTAGTGCCAGTGTCAAAATATCTGCTGAAAACCAAACCACAGGTTCTTTCCATAGCTCTCACTGCTATTTGTAAAATGTTAAAAAGACTGAGCTGAAAAGATGCCCATGGAGAATTTCAGATGGGGTTGTAGTCAGAATGCAAACTAACCAACCACAATGTATTTCAATCAGAATATTTCATTTAAAATGAAACCATTTTCTCCCTTTGCCAAATCCCCTTGCCTTCCCTCTCAGTGTTTTAATATATCCCTATCTCAGCAATAAACATTGATAGATAGAAAGAAAACAAATCAAGGCTGACAGGATAGCAGAGTTGCTTCTGCCAACTCAGCAAAGGACATTAAGTGTGCAACCAGTAGCGATGAATATTCATCAGTTGATGAAAGAAGATTTTTCTCCCCACAAAGGGCAAATTCAGATCCTGCTTTCAAATGCAGACTGCTGTTTGTGTGCCAAGATCTATATTTTCAAAAGCAGGTGCTAATCTGGAGAGTTTCATCTGCTTAGTTTCAATTAAGCACAATTTTTCCCTGCCAAAATTAGGTTCACTTGTTCTGTGACAGTCATACCAGCACAGTGACCACAACAGCTGGGGTAAACTGGCTTCTTTTTGGTCAGCCACAGCAGAAATCTTTTACAAAAAAGAGGGGTCATGAAGATTAAATCATCAAAAAAGATGCATAGCCCTTTCAATTTAGGGTAAGCTCTGGTTTTGCGTAACACATTGCTGAAGTGCTGCATGGTAAGCCTGATATTTAGCAGTAGTAGAATTGTGGAGTAATTTTAGCATGTGTGAGGTATCAGAATGGAATTACAAGCTTGGACTTTGTTTATACTGATGTGTTAAACCACCCTACTGGGTTTCATGGGACAGGAATATTATCATAGAATCATAGAATGGTTTGGGTTGGAAAGATCCTTAAGATGATCTAGTTCCAACCTCTTTCCATGGGCAGGGATGGCTCACACTGGACCATGTCACCCAAGGCTCTGTCCAACCTGGCCTTGAACACTGCCAGGGATGGAGCATTCACCACTTCTCTGGGCAGCCTGTTCCAGTGCCTCACCCCCTCGCAGTAAGGAACTTCTTTCTTATCTCTCACCTGAACTTCCTCTGTTTCAGTTTCAACCCATTACCTCTTGTCCTGTTGCTACAGTCCCTGATGAAAAGTCCCTCTCTGGCATCCCTGTAGGCCCCCTTCAGACACTGGAAGGCTGCTCTGAGGTCTCCATGCAGCTTCTCTTCTCCAGGATGAACAGCTCCAATTTTCTCAGCCTGTCTTCATACAGGAGGTACTCCAGCCCCCTTATCATCCTTATCATCATTGCACAAGGGTGTATCTCATCTGCTGTGAAAACAATCACTGAAGAGCAGAATAAGGGCAGATTCCTCAGATCCTCTGCCCCTCAGTGTCCCAAGGCAATGTCAAGAGGTGGAGGATTACCTGCAGGGGCAGAGCTCTGTGCCGCAAACGTGGAGGGAGCAGCCCTGGCCCTGTTTGCAGGGTACCAAAAGGAACTTTCCTGCTGTCTGCATGGTTCCCTGGGGTGGCTGTGGGAAGCTGAAGAGTTTATAGACCACTTCCCTTCTACTGTGGTCCCAGCAAGCTAACACTGACTCAGGGCCTGTCTCACTGCAAGCTAGGAGTGGTACATCACTGCAGGAGACAAAGCAATGTCACATGTGCTTGGATCCCCACCAAAAAAGTGCAGAGATAACAAGTCATTAAGATGTCACTCATAAACAGAGCATTTAGAGAAAGATTAAATGGAAGTCATTGTCTCATTCTTGATGTTCTTGATCCATCCCTGCCAGTGTTCAAGGCCAGGCTGGACAGAGCATTGGGCAACATGGTCTAGTGTGAGGTGTCCCTGCTCATGGCAGGGGGTTGGAACTGGATGATCTTAAGGTCACTTCCAACCCAAACCATTCTGTGATTCTGTTTTGAGTGGTTTTGGTCCTTTTCACTCTCATTCGTACTGAGATTGGGTAGGGCACTGATGTAACAAACTCACATTTGGCAGTACTGGTGGCACAGGCCTTTCAGTTGGGCATTGGGTCCCTAGGTCACCATGCAGTGTGAGCTAGGCAGTGTGGACATTTATCACAGCATGTCCTTTTCACATTACATTGCTGTCCCAGTCCACTTGTGAATTACTTCTTTCTACTTTCTGTCCTGTCCCATGAATACTGCATGCCAACACATTATTATAGGCCTATAGAAGCAGCTGGAATCTGGCTGTTACCTAAATAATCCATTGAACTTGCTCTTTCAGATTCTTTTACCAAAGCCAAAAACAGAGCATGCCTCCTGGTTGGAAATAACTGCATCTGGAAGACGAAGGGGCAATTTCAGTGGCAGTCAGTGATGCTTGCAGTTAGCAAGGCTATCTGTTCGAATGGTTGTTTTGAGGGTGAGCCTGTGGGTACCTCTGCCTCCATGGTATTTATAATGGAAGCACCGTGCCCCTCCATCCAGGCTAGACTCACAGCTTCACCATTGTGCCTGGTACCTCTTTCTTCTCTTGGGAATCAGTGCAAATCTTCTGAAACCCATGGGTTAAATTATCAGCTCTCTGGGGCATGGTCGAAGTTGGGTTTTCTGAACAGTGCTTAACTTGCTAGTGATTTGTAGCACTTGAATGGAAGAAATGGAAATGAAAGAATAGGGAAGTGCAAAAGCACTGTTATCTTAGAAGTCGGGTCTGAGATCTTTACAGGTATTATTTACTAATGAGGAGTAACTCCTTGTATGTGCTGGTTTGGTTTGTATAGTCACAGTGCTCTGGAGTTTGAAAGTCTTATGCCCAGTTCGAGCTATGGATATTTGGAACTGCAGAAGTGCATGTAACAAGCATCCCACCATGTCACAGGGACAATCCATAAAGGAGGGTGTATTTGAAACCCAGCATATTCTTCTGCAGCACCCTTAAAAGAACTGCAGCACCTGCCTAATAGGGGGGTTCAGAGAAGGCACCTAATGCCCCAAGAAGTCACTTTCTCCTTCCTCACACTGAGTGTCTTCTTTTTTCTTCCTGGCTGTAACAGGATTGTGTAGGGCGAACTTTCTAGACACTTAACTTGAATAACCATAGCCAAGTGGTAGGGCAAGGCTTTGGGAGCCAAATTCTGAATTGATTTTGCATAAACAGGGCTTTTTGCCAACACGTAAAAGGTTTAAGATAAAAGCTTAGCAATAGGGTGCATGAGCTTCTATGTTGAACTTCAGTTAGTTCTAGTCTAATCCTCCTTTGCTTGAGTATGGTGTTAGATGTCTCTGAGTATTTTAATTACCTTTCTTTTACTGAAGTCATTCCCAATGTAGAGTGGTCCAATCTCAAGAATCAGGCCGTAGTTTGGAAGATGTGTTGGCTATGCAAAGCATCACATTCTTACAGGCAGTTATTGCACACTGTAGGTTTAAAAGAGGATTCTTTTAGGTTTGTTTTATTTAAAGAGCTGTGGTGCGTTGCTGGCTTTTGCTTTTTAGATCAAATTTCTCGCCAGTAACATGACTGAAGTTGAAATGACAATTCCAGTATTCCAGTTGCCCAGAGATCCTTCTCTGGGATTGACAGTTCTGCTGTCGATGTAAGCCAGAGATAGCTGCTTGTGCTGAACTTTCTAGCTATCAGTTCAAATCGTTGTGTTTTCTTCCTTCACTGGTTTTATTATTTGTGTCTAAAACCTTGATCATGCCTTAATGTTTTAATTATGTACGTTTATTGGTACAGTTCATATTTTATTGCAGTAATGTAAGTTTCTTACCTAGAGAAGTGAAAAGTATAGCTAATGTTACTATTGGCATTAATATTGGAATGGGGTGTGTTTGTACATCTATGGATAACATTTTGAGTTGTGTATTGCAAATGTGATGATGCCTCAGAACTGTTTGAAACCGAGACACTGGCATGGGTTGTATTTGAGCACTCAGATAGAGAAGCAAATAGAAATCATTATTCTGCCTTTGAAAAGGTTCTCTTTGCTTCCTACCTTGCCAGCAGACACTGGCCTCTTGTAGTTGCTGATGAACTTATTAAAACTGCATACAACATTTGTTACTGATCCCAAACTCCATAGGATTTGAAAGGCAAGTTCACCCTCCAATACATGATGTATTTTAGTGTTATATTTAGTGTTTGATAATGATACAGTTCCTCTAGCCTGTTGAAAAATGTGAATTCCGCATGAGGGAAATGATGTGTGCTAAGCTCCACATACTAATCTGCAAGCCAACTTTCTAATTTCCCCCCTTCAGGTTAGGAATGAAGTTTGGGAATCAGTGTCTTTATAAATTCTGAAAACAGAGCAGAGGCTTCTCTTCCACCTCTCTTTATGTTGCAAAGTATATTGTGGAAGGGACACATTGTCTGGTGCTGTGGTGCTAGCAAGGAGGCCGAGACATTTCTATCCTTTTGGTAGTGAAAAACAGCAAAGTCAGGAGGCTCATGAAATGCTCTCAGTCAAGCAAGAAGTACCTTGCTGTGCCCTGCCGTGGGTGGAGGAGTCCTGAGGTGCAGGATTTCCCTGGTGGATGCCATGCAGCTCACTATGTTGAAGGGCTGTTGCCTGAGACGGCTTCTCTTCCTTTTACCTGGGCACAGTGCACTTCCCTTCCCATGGGCTCTGGGCTGCCTGGGGGACACTGCTGCCAGCCCTGGTAGGGTTGCAGGTTGATAGAGGAGGGAGCGAAGTGCCACCGAGCATGGAAGCTCTTTGGGAGAGATGCCCTGAACCCAGCACAACCTGGACAGCGTCCCTTTCACCTGCCTGCCATGGGCTGTGCTCTGAGTCCAGCCAAGCCTCGAGGCTTCCCCGGGGAGCAAGCTGAGTGCGGTTTGACTTGTTATTCGTGTTTTATTGCAGTCATGTTATATTTTACTGCCTTTGGAAGAGGCGGGGTGGAGGTGGGAAGGGGACCACCCTATTTCCCGGCTGCCCTCAGGGACGCAGTCAGTGCCAGTGATTGGATTTCCGTATCTGAGTCTCCCTCTGCGTCTGCCTCTGTGTGCGCTTTCCTTCGGGTCGTGGTTTCCCCTTTGCCTTTCCTCTTGTTCGCAGGCGAGCGAGCAGCGGGTGGTGTGATTGGCTACAGATTGCACAGATCAGCCCCAGCGCCGGGTCTCGCACTCACTCGCACACGCACACCCCACAAAAAACTTCACCCGCGCTGCGCCTGCACCAGTCCAGGCGAGGACTGAGCATCGGGAGCAGCACCTTCGCTTCTCGTCAAGAACCAACCTGCGCAGCAAGGGGAATAAACGCCTTCAGTGCCAGCGCCGGGGAGAACGGACGGTTAATTTCCTCCGCCTCACTTTTTTTTTCCTTTTTATTTTCTTTTTTCCCTTCTTTATTTTGCCCCCCAGAAAGAGGAAAGCCCTCCTGTGTTTCTTTAGCACAGCCTAGTCTGCACGCCTTGCTGCCGGAGTCTCTCCTGGCCGAAGCAAGCTGCGCTGGGGTCCCTGTCTTATTCCTGCCTGCTGGCCAGGACTCAGGGGACGCCGGAGCCTACCTGGCCAGCTCGGAGGGGCAGGATGGAGGCGTCTATCCGCTGGGTGCTGTGCCTGTGCCTGGGCTGGGGCTGCCTGTGCCTGGCGCTGGGGGATGCCCTGAAGGATCGCTGGGTCGGGCTGAGGCGGCGCACAGCCCTGGGAGCTGTGCGGCGCGGCCGGGCCAGAGCCGCTGCAGGTGACTGTGGCCCACGGCACGCAGAGGAGCAGCTGCAGCCGCGGGACAAGGTCTCGGAGCACATGCTGAGGCTCTACCACCAGTACAGCGCAGGACGGGCGGTGGAGCAGCCCCAGCACATGCTGGGTCTTCCCCTCCGCCACGGCAACACGGTACGAGGCTTCCGCCCGCTGCCCGCAGGTAAGTCCAGCTGTTGGAATGAGTGTGTCCGCTTTAGCGCCGGGGAACTGGATGTAGGGAAGGAGATGAGAAACGGATTGGCAAAGTTACGCTTCCTGCAGCCACAGTCGTGTATTTTATGTTTATATAATGTTTATATTGCCTCATATATTTTAATCACTGGTTTATCTCTTCAACTCCATATGCCATGTCTGCCATACGATAGCTGAGCACCATGAGGGAAGTGGAGTCATTAACATATCCTCTCTGGAGCCTTTTCTTATCAGTGTTTTGCACGTATAGCTTCTGCTGAAACCAAGGTCTGAGTTGCATGTGGTAGAGCAGAAATGTGGTTAGGTGATCCTTTATACCATCTACAGTGTCCTCATTTGTTGACACTGGTGACAGTACTGGCAATTAGGGGCAGTATCAAATGAGTTTAGTTGAAGCATCATTTGCGCATGGTGAATACTGCATCTCAACATCTTTGGCAGTGGAGCTTAGCTGTCTCTGAGATTACAGACTGTCATGCACAGGTAGATTTATGAAAATGTAAAGTCATTTTTCATAAGGAGAGATACGAATATAACATTGCAGCATCCCAGCAAAAATGGAGGATGGCGCTATCTTGGCTCTGACCCTCATTGGATATGCTTCTTAAATCCACAGCATCCCCCAGACTGGCTGTTTGTATGATAACTGTCATGCTGTACATAGCGGCCCAATTTGCCAGTCTCCTATTTTTCATTGCACTAGTGGATTGACCCACCATCTTTTTCATGGGCAAGCATCTATTGGTAAAAGTCAGTGTTATCTGAGAGTTTCAGGGACCCACACTGATTCTTTCCTCTCCCAGAAAACTGAGAGCTGGGTGCCAGATTTGCCTTAGGTTTCTTTGGAAGTCATTACTTCTGATTCTTCAAAAGCAACAGTGTCTCTTATGGGATACCTCTGCACAGAGATCAAGTACTATAAATAATTGAATGGCTTTTGGTGTTTTAGGATTCAGCTCTATAAATGCTCTCCATCATATGTTGCTGCAAGTATTTCTGTCCACAGGAGAGGTTTTAGAGGTATAAATACCCTGGGTTTGGAGGACAGAGGGCTGGGACTCCTGAGCTGTCATTCCTGCAGAGGAACTCTCTTGTTTTTCTGACATGACCACTTTTTGCAAGGTAATGTCTAATGTATATTGCTTTGCTCTAAAATAACAGTTCCCTTGCTGAAAGAGGGAAAGGTATAATACTAAAAAAGGGGGAGGGTATATAATCCCAGCAGAGTGATATTTGCTCCTTTAAACCTATCTGATTAAATATATTTATTGTTCTAAACCTTAGAAGGCCTTTGGTTGAAATCCCATCTGTCTGGTCTTTCTGATTATATTTATACTCTCACTTGACATTGGGTGGCAGCAGTCCTATAAACACACTATTGAGTAATCTCTTTCTGCCTCCTCCAATACTTCCCCGGTTCAAGTGCCAAAGCAATAAATTGGATGTAATTGTAAGGTTTTTGACACTTTTATAAGTATTAATGCAAACCCTTTAACCGGTTAGCCATTGTCTCTTTCTCACCACACGTAGCAGCAGCTCATGTTGTATAGTTACTGATGGCAGTAAAGCAATTTTCCAGAAAAACCTCAGGTCAAATTTTCCTTGGGGCAATGGGGGGAGCAAAAAGGCTTTTTCTCCTTTCTGTCATTTTCCCTGTGCCCAACTGCCCGGCCAGCACTTTGAAGGAAATGGTACATCCACAGCATCTCCCTTTCGAGGTAGTTTGTTTCCAAATCCTCTGCTCCAACTGTTGCCTTCCTTGACTGCACATTTCAGTCTCCCACAGGCTTCCTGTAGTCCTTATAATGTGGCTGCATTAGTTAAATTACTGTTTCTGTTGTTTCTTCTTGAGCAGATTTTACCATCCTTGCTGGCAGCCCCTTCAGGAGACAGCTTTTTGTTTGTGATGAGCAGAACTTCCCCTAAAAATCTGCCTGTTTTCCTACATCTACAGCAAAAGGTCTTGAAGACAATCTTTAGTGATTTGATTTTCAGTTTAACCATATATTTTTCAATTTAATTGTACATTTTCAGGAGAAAGAACAGTTTATTTTCTGAAACACAGCTCTCAGGGAGGCTGTGAATCCTTTCAGTCCTCACTTTTCCCCTGGCGGGCTCTGGCTTTTCCGTGGTACACAGGAAAGGCCTCTCAGAGATTTCACTGGTAACCTGCCAGACAAATCATTGAGACTCTTTAAGACAGGTTGTGTGATGAGACCAACAACTGGTAGCATTTGTTGAGACTTGTCCTCATTTCTAGTGGAAGAAAAGTGTTGTTCCACGTAGCAGCTGTGGTCTTGTGCTTGACAGCCAAGAAGAAAGAACTAAGATGTGATTAATCAAAAGAAACATCCTACCATCTGTTAAATGCAAGTTTCTCTTTCTGTGGCTCAGTTCTCTGAGGGGCTAGGATGAGAGCTTCAGCCCTGTGTGGCTACCTCTGAAGTTCCCATCCTGTGCTGCCCTGAATTCTCTTGCACACCAGATTCCACAAGTAGGATGGATTATTAATGGTTTGTTAATTGGGATGGGGGGGGTTGGTCATTAGTTTTGATGAATGTTCATCTGATCTTATATTCAGGCAAATCTCTTTTCCGTTAATCTTGCTAAATTATCTCAAAATATAGTTGTTCGGTTTGAGTCACTCAAAAAAGGAACCTGTGATGCCCATGACAAAGCCAAAAGAAACGTCAGCCCCAGATCCGTTTCAGTGAGGTAAGGATGTCTGTCATTCACAGTGGATCAAGTGACATTCCTGCACCATTCTCTCTTGTTGACTTCACTGCTCTTATTTTATGCCTACGTATTTGGATCAAAGGATGTTCAACCTGTGATTTCTGTGGCGGTTTTCTCAGATTTCTGAGGTGGCACCAGCAGCCTTTGTCTTACTCAGGCCAGGTCTTAGTCGGGCCAGGCTCTGCTTTAGGAAAAATCTCAAGACAAAGCCTTTTCTGGATCTTTACCTGTGGGTACCACAACAGTGAATGGTTTTCCATCCCTTGGGACTCTACAAACATAGCTGGGAGAGAAGCTGGGTGATTTGCAAGTTAGAACTGAACACTTTCTCTTAAGCTGTGGTTGAGTCTGTGCTTCACCTTCTGCACACAAACATTTTATCTCCTGCCAGTTAGCAGAACCACTGAATGACCAGATGTCCAGATGTCAGGAATCTGTTTGCTTTGAGTGCTTCCCCTAGAGGTGTGCTGATCTGCAACTTCTGAGGCTCAGGAGCTGGAGGAAAGATACAGCATGGAATAAATCAGAAAGAGCAGAAAGTTAAAAGCCTCAAATGCAAGACTTTCAGTTTGCTTTTGAAAGTGCTTTTAATCATAGAACATGTCTTGCAAATGAGTCATTTAAAAAAAAATCCACTTTAATTGGAGGGTCCCTCTAATGATATTATAGTAAAGCTATACAGTTAGAAATTACTTTAAACTCTTTTTTAATTGACTGAATTTCAAGTAATTTCAGGTATTACACCTGCCCCTAGGCCGATTCTTGTGGTTTCAGAACTATGCTCTCCTCCTTTTCAAAACGACTTACTTTCCTTTGTTGTGGTATTAAGTGCCTACCCAAACAGGGGAAACTGAGCTCTGCAGAAGGAAAGCTTGTCACCGGCCTGCAAAAACCAGTATGGGCTGTGTTCTAGCCTCTCTAAGCTCTGGTAACATTAAGGGTCTTCTGTAACAAGACTTAAAAACATACAGGCAGGAGACAGGAAGATTTTGTGGCTTTTGGGGTTTGGGTTTGTTTTTTTTTTTTTTTGTTGCTGTACCCTTAGAAATAAAATGCAGGCAGCATCCTGGTAATTTTTAGGCAAAGGGAACTTGTAAAGCATTAAGCTGGAATTTGTGTAGCCTAGGCCCGAATCTGCAAGCCTCCTCTAAGGAAAATTGGCAGGATCTGTAGGTTTGGCCCCTCAGGACCCAATCCAGAATCTGGATTTTCTGGCTTGTGTTATTCCCTGCTTCACTGTTCTGTCACGCATGTGAGTGATCAGTGCTCACAGTCCCCACGCAGTGTCTAGAGCATGGCACTTTACATGTGAAGTGTTCTGACCTGAAGGGGACACACTGCACAGTGTGACCTACTGCCACTAGCTGAAGTGGAATTCACGAGGATGGTGAGAAGGACTAGAGTTGGCTTTTTGTTTTCTCCTTCCTGGATTTGTGTACTTTATTGATGCGCTTTATTGATTTATTGTGTACTTTAGCTGCTTAACTTATGCTAACTTCAAGTTCAATATTATGTTTAGTTTTCAGACCTGCTATGGTCTTTCTGCTTAAAATATATAGAAAAGAGATATTTTTCCCAGTGTGCAGCCACATTTATGATATGCAGTGTGCATATTTATGGTTTTTATATCATAAAATCCACATATAGATTCGATCCTAAGCATGCACTAATTGCTGCTTCTTGAAATTATTTTAGTAACTGATAGCTTTAAGCAGCTTAGTGTACTTTTTACTTTTTTATATCAAATTACTAGCTGGTGTAACCTTATCTGCTTTGCTAAATAATTAATAAACCCAATTTGACATCATGTCCTATGGCTCTTTAAAAAGAGAGAACCAGATCCTGTATTTTCCTTTTGCAAAATACTCAAATTGATAAGGGGAAAGCAGCAATCAGTTTTGAGCAAAGGTAGGAGAAAACAAGAAATCTGATTTCCAAATTTGTGTTCCTGTTCTGGAACTTGTTCAAATTTCCCGGTCTGAGCAAACTTCTGTAGCTGGGCTATGAACCCATGCAAACAAGTTTTACAATGGAAACACTGATACATTCTTAACTGTGCACTGGCACAAGGGCACAGTTTATAAAATATTAAATGTCTCATTTAAATTATGACTAATGACGACTGTATAACTAAACAGTTATACAGTCCTCGTTATTGCATCCTTTTTCACCCATGGGATAGATTTGGCAGTCCATAAAAAAGTCAGTGCATCCTCTATAAAGGTAAACATACCACTTGTTAGCAGACTTGTTCTAGCTTATTGATGCCTGGAATTGCCCCTTGTAACATGAATATGTTTACGCTGGTGATGCCAGTCTCCACAGACTTAATGCTTTTTCTTCAAATACCTTTTTAATGCCATAACAGGCATTCCATGCAGCTGTGGGCTATTGCAGGGAGGTGAGGAAGCACAGGTCATGCCTCTGAAGACATTCAGTGGGTACAAGTACTTTGGCTGTAGAGCTATGAGCTGAGTGGCTTTCTGGTCTGAGCTATCAGTAAATGAGCTGGCATCTCTCATAGACAACATGGTAAACTTTGCTATGGTGCTACTGGGATCTGGGTTCCATTCACATGAGAGAGTGAAGGCAGCTGAATAATGACTTGCATATGGGCCAAGGAGGCCAATAAATATCTAGCTTATGCTTTCAACTGCATGTACCTCCAAAGCTCTAGTCTGTAGGAGCAAGTGATACTGATAGTGTAGTGATGTGATGTCTTCCCCACTGCAATTCAAAAGAGCTCTTGTGTACAGAGTTTGGTCTGTAAAATTCCTCATTGGGCTGGCAGCAACATACAGTGCTTTCTCAAAGGGAAGCAGAGGTTGCTGTTGAAATCCAGGCTCAGAGTATGTGGAAGGTATTACTTGCATATAGCTCTGTTACACATATATTTCCTTTGCTCATTTCCCCTTCAGTCTTCTCTCACACTTTGTTGTTGAGAAGTCTTCTGTGCTTCCTATTCTGTACTACAAAAGATCAAAACTGAGATAGCAGAACTCATTAAAGGAAGAACTAAAAGACATAGCTCAAGTAGGGCTACTCTGATAGCGGTCTGCTGCTTGCAGTTTTGGAAAGTGTAGGAAATGGGCTAGGGAAGTTACTGCTGCTCATATAATACTAAGTTGTCACTGAAATGCATTGTATACTGCTGCAGATGAGTGCAAGGTTTACTAAGCACAGCTGCTCACAGGTTGCAGACAGAATCTTGCCAGACAGCAAGGTGATAGCAGCATCCTAGGAATACCATTTGCTGAACATTGACAAGGTGTTCCACCTGGCTATGAGTTGCCTGCAGTGCAGGGACACCCAGGGCTCCTCTGGTCTTCCCACCGCTGCTGCATCATAAGAGCCAGCCCCGGCAGATAGGGACCTTCTGTCCAGCACCCCTCTGAAAGACAGCATCAAGAAAGCTGCTGCAAAGCTGCTGTCTTCACTGAGTTGGTTTGATATTGAAAACTTAAGAAAAAAAGCTATTCTGATAAAGTGATCTTCTAGGGTGTCAGTTTCTGAGCTTGTGTTTCACCTGCAACGTTGATTTTGACCTTCTAGATCAATAGAGGACTTTCTTGCAAGGAGGTCTGGTTGCCTTTAAGACCCTACAGGTGGTCTTGGCTTAGAGGGCAACCTGGCCAGAGGCCTTGTCTGTGCTTAGTCAGTCTGCCTCTTCCTACTGGCTAATGAGCAGTTGTTGATGGACTTGACCCTGCAGTTTGCATACCTCTTCCTTTCCACTGAACATGGAGCTAGTGATGGCAGCATCCTAGGAATACCATTTACTGAACATTGACAAGGTGTTGGAATTAAAGCCCCACTTAGACTTGACTTGGGGTTTTGTTTAGGGTTCTTTGGGATTAGAGGGGGGGGGGAATCAATCAATGGAACAGTCTGTATGAGAGGAATTATTAAAGTAATTTTAAAGACTAAAGCCTCATCTCACATCACTCAGTAAAACTTCACTGGTGTCAGTAGCTGGATGAGATTCACTGAAAGTTTCCCACATAATAAGGAAATTTATTTAGATGCCACTGGATACCTCCTGGCAATGGTGAGAAGTTTCAACTCTGCTCCTAACCTGGGCTAACAGCTTAATGGCATTATAGTGGAGACAGGTTTTCAGCAGTTTCTGTCCTCTGGGTTTAAGGACAAAGTTTAATTTAAGGGGAGTTAAATTTTCCTGAGGAAAAGGTGCATTTGTAGGTATTTTAAAGCTTTGTGTCTGTCATTTTTAATGCTTATGCTGCAGGAACACTTATTTCAGTGCATTGCTCACATCTGGGAGTCAGGTATTACTGTCACACAATAGATGTGTTTGACACAGTGTTCCTAAGCTGTGACACAAACCCAGGCCACACAGTTGGGTTTTTCCAAGCCGGAAGTTAGCAAATCTGTAGACATCTGTGCCAGCCACTAGTCACTGGTTTCAAGCTGATTTTGCAGCTTGAATGATGTGAAAACTTGAGAGATGGTTGAGTGTGATAATTTAGTGAGAAAATAGCACCACCTGCTGCAAGTTCTTAGGTTTGGGTGTAGAGTTAAATGCCAAGGGTGGCTTTTTGAGTTTTGCTTTCATTCAAAACTATATATTCCCCCCGCTTCACACCATCTAGGGTTTCTTTATAAACCAAAACAGCTTGTTTTCTGTTCCACTACAATATGCCAATTTAGAACAGGCAGTATTTGTTAAGTGCAATTCTTATTAAAAAATAAAATCCAAACTTGTATTTTAACATACAACAGTGATTCACATAATAATTTCTTTAACAGGCATTCATGAGATGGCATAAATTCTGATTCCTAAGTCTGATGTACTTAGTGCTCTGCCAAATTACATATTAACTTTATTATATTAGCAATTACAAACCAAGCAGAGGTCAAGTCCTCGTGTGTCCTTAGTACAAATGTAATAAACAGCTGATTTTGGCTTAAGGAATTGAAAGCAGGATCGAATTCAAAGGGAATCTAGTTCCCCAGGCATAAGTAATAGATAGAAATTAGGTGGGTGTGGTACCATAGCTTTCAGCTATTGGGAACTTACCTATATGATCCACTCATATAGGTTGGGCTGAATGTGTGAATGAGGGTGTCATCTGTAAATTATTTGGCCTTTTTTTTTTTTTTTTTGCCTGTTTGGCTGACGAAAGTATATGTTGTTCCCTAATGTTCCCTAATTTCATGAAGCAGTGCATGTGATCTGCTGGGAAGGGTGCTGTCGTTCCAGAGATGATTCCTGTCTTTTTAATGTATCTGTTAGAAAAAAATATTTATAAGAGGCTACTCTTGATTGCTGGGGTGAGGATGGAGAGGTAGAGGGAGAATATACTCTTTTGCTGGACTTTACTGGTGTTAACAGTTGGGATGTCACAGGCTGGAAGCACAGAATGTCACCCAGAACATGAAGCTGTCAAACTCTTTGAAAGATCTGTACTTAAATGACACTTTTCTAGATCTGTGGCCAACTTGGTTTCCTGAAGTCAGAGGACCAGTAGGAAATGTGTGAGCATTTCTGGATGGAGATAAGTATTGCAAGGAAATTGGATGGAAAGTGCTTTATTTACAGTCACCAGTTTACCAGCTTGGTTATTTTTCTGAATAACAGCCTAAACCCATTCCCCCAGCACTGTGTGAAAATGTGCTGTGAACTTCACAGTCCTTTCTCCACTGTAATGTTGTGAAATGCCTATATTCTTATACAAGTATTTCCCCTTTTAGGGAGCCCTGAAAGCCAGAAGATGTATGTTTTTAACTTGACATCCCTCACAGAGTCTGAAAACATCTTGTCAGCTTCAGTATATTATTATATTGGTGATTTGCTGCACATGAAGTGGAACTGTTCTGAGTCCAGAGACTGTTCTCATCACAGGCACAGGAAACCTGAAATTCAGATACATCTTTCAGTCTGGACCTTACCTTCTGTGGGGAACAGGACTTGGACCCTAGGACATTTCCTCATCAATGTCTCCATAGGTCACCAGGACACCCTTTCCTGGCAGAGGAAGGATATCACTCAGTTCCTGCATGGAGCAAAACAAAACAATGAACTACTGATAGGTGTCAAAATGGATCTGAGCAGCCATCGCCCCTGGGAACGAGCGCCTTCTCTCTATGAACCCTACATTCTGATTTATGCCAACGATTCTGCAATTTCAGAGCCAGAGAGTGTCATCTCTAATTTGCAAGGGCACCGTCATCCTCTGGCAAGGGTCCTTCCCAGGCCAGAAAACCACGTGAGGAGCAGCCTCGGGAAGCGGCGGCAAAAACGCTCCACAAACATCCTCTTGCCGTTGCAGAATAATGAGCTTCCAGGAGCCGAGTACCAGTACAACGAAGATGAGAGATGGGAGGATAGAAAACCCTACAAAAGCCTCCAGCCACGGCTGTCAGACAGGGCTAAGAGGAAGAAAAAGCAGAGGAAGAATCCTCACCAGAAGAGCCAGGCGCTTCAATTCAATGAGCAAACGCTGAAGAAGGCGAGGAGGAAGCAGTGGAATGAGCCCCGGTATTGCACCCGGCGTTATCTCAATGTGGATTTTGCAGACATTGGCTGGAACGAGTGGATTATTTCCCCCAAATCGTTTGATGCCTATTACTGCTCAGGGGAATGCCAGTTCCCAATTCCAAAGGTATGATCTTTATTGCTTCATTTGCGCTGTTACCACAAACTGTGCATTTTCTTTCTTGGGTCAGTAGAAGGTGGTTGGTCACGCATTACATGTTCAAATGTAGTAAGTGGTATCTTTGTGTCATGCTGCAAGGAGTAGTGGTTAGAAGAGCTAGTAAAAAGACAGACTTGTAAAGGTAATTAAAACAAAAATATTGCATGTTATTTTTTTTGTCCAGTCCCCAAATTTAGGGTGTCCCCGTCGATGCCATTGGGGTTAGAACTAGATGGTCTTAAGGTCCTTTCCAATCCTAGCTATTCTAGGAGTCTATGATTCAAAATTGCCAAAAATACTTCCTGAATAGCGAGCGGTCATCTGGGATGCTCAAATGTAAGCAAAAGACTCCAATGATGAATTGCTTCTTTGATGGAACAAGTGGCTCCAAAAGCAGTGGATGCTGGCCAGCTGACTTGTGAAATACCCTGTGAGTGTTAGGTGGTTACATGTGGGTAAAGAAAGGGGGTGATGTGCTCCTGAGGCAGAAAAGTTCTCTTTTAATAGGCAATACATAGCATGTATCTGCAGGGTTAACCAGTACCTGATGCAGACTGGTTGCTCAATAACGAGCATGCTCGAGAGCAAACAAGGGTTTCTCAAAAGCAGTTTTGGGTGTAGTGGTTTTAGAAGCCCTTGCTTCGACTGCGATCTAATCCTGTCAAAATAGGAGAGAACAAACTTTAGTCAGAAAGCAAGTCTCTCTTCGAGAGTCCAGGTGAGACTTTGAGAACACAGCTTCTCCAGCAGCAAAAAGCATCATGTATCTTTGTGGAGATAAAGAAGCTTTCAGAAACCTAAAGTAATGATGAAAAAGCACTGTGATAACAAGGTTGCTATTCCTTTCACAGAGGCTTTGCAAGCCTACCATTCCTAGGTAGTGACATGGCTTTGTGGTGGACTTGGCAGTCCTGGGGTAATGGTCTCTTCCAACATAGTTGATTCTATGATTCCACTGGTAGTGTGCTCCACAACGTCATGGCCTAACTCCCAGACTTCCGTCAAACCTCTGGAGAAAAGCACAATGAGTGATGCAAATGTTCCTGTGAGTAAAAAGTTCTGAGATGAGTTTAGTACCGGTGGTTCTGAAGAGGCAAACTAAAGTTTAGTTCGTAGAATCATAGAATGAACTAGTTTGGAAAAGACCAATTTACGTTCTGCCAAATTTGGGTTCTGCTTTCCTGCAGGTAAAGTATCTCAGTGCCCAAGATACTGCGATTTAGCTCCAGTTTCTCAGATAAGTACACCTGTGCTATTGGCTACTCTTATGGTAGCTAAGTCTGGCAGTCCCAAAGGAGTGCTCTTCCTCCTTCTTCATCCCTCTGCTCTGCCTGGGGTAGGCATGTACATGCTACCAGAAGTGGTCTCTGCTCTGGAAAAAGCTGATAGTAGAAAAAAGGTGAGAAATAAACAGCAAATAAACAGCAGCAAATACAGTGCAGAATTTAAATGACTTTGACATGAAGCAGGAGGTGCGATTGCTATAAACTAAGCCTGTGGCTGTAGTAGTTACATTTTCTGTCCTATTTTTCTCTTGCAGGCCTTGAAGCCATCCAACCATGCCACCATCCAGAGCATAGTGAGAGCCGTTGGTGTCATCCCAGGCATTCCTGAGCCTTGCTGCATTCCCGACAAAATGTCTTCTCTTAGTATCTTATTCTTTGATGAAAATAAAAATGTGGTTCTTAAGGTGTACCCCAACATGACAGTGGAGTCCTGTGCATGCAGATAACACCTCAGGAGACTCTTTTGAAATGCTGGGAGGATCACTTGCTGTTGGGGAGGGCAGGATGTGCTGGGAAGTGTTTCGCAGTATGTACTTTTTGTTTGCTGCCAGTGCATTTTGTTTGGACAAAGAGAAAAACAATGTAAGGAAATCCAGACACTGAGGATGGAAATGGAATGGCAGTTCCCAGGAAAGAGAACACAGACTTCATTCATCTTGAATTTGACCAAGACACGAGTTTTGGGAATGGGAACTTACTGTTTCTGTTGAAATCAAAAGATGGAAAAGGAATTTGCAGAAGACTCTTCAAGATTTTTGAGACTGTCAGAAAGACATCTTGATTTATTTTTATACAAGGTGCTGGAAGCAGCAGCAGTAGCTGTTGATTTTTGTCTCTGTTCTTACGATGACTAAATGGGAGGGAAATTCAAAATACACTGGTATGCATTTTAAAGCTAAGCTTTCTGCCTTAGGTTATTGAGTAGTGCAGCAAGGAGGAAAAACAAATCCGATATCCTAAGAGCCTTAGGTATACAGCTTAAGACATGTATTCGAATGAATATACACTGACTAAATGTGTGTATTCATTTTCCTAGTTCAGCCTGTTAGATCTCGTTGGCCCTGGTCGGAAGAACATAAAATGCATTATGGCTGCCTGCAGAATTGGGGTATCTCAAAAGCACCACATCTTCCAGAAACCAGAATTGTCTTCCATGCTGCTGTGGAAGCAGCATGCCAAGGGTGTGAATATATCCCACTCAGTGAAGTGGCCAAGGGACTTGTTCTAGAACACAGTTGCAAATAATCATTCAGTAAATCACAGCAGGCAATTCCTGATGTGAAATTATTTGGTCAGTAATTCTTATCTGTAGGCCTTAGCTACGGTTATTTGACCAAAATTGCCTCTGTTTTGATGGTTATATGAATCAGTAATCTTTTTTTTTCTTTTTTCCTTATCTCAGTTCACTTCTCTGAAAATCAAATGGTACATACTTATACTGTCAATTTAAGGTTTTCTTCTAAAACTTCATTTGAGAAACTACAACCAGGAATGAAAACATCTAATCGATCTCAGGCACTGCTGCAAAGAGTTTGTTCTGTTGCAGAGTAAATGCTCACAGAAGTACTTTAGACAGAACCCCAGTTCTCTTTCCAGCAGCAAGATCTGCTTTTGAAAGCACTTTTGGCTGGTGAGAGCAATGTTTCAGTTTGCAATGAGTAAATGTTAACCAACGTTTTCTTAAGTTACCATCATAATGGACTCTCTGAAATAGTGTGTTTAGAGGGCAAATATTCAAAGGGAATAAATTAATTCTCCATCACCACGAGAGTTAAATTCTCTACTTGGGAGTGAGCAATTCCTCAGTAGATTGAAAATGACAACAGGAAATACCTTTTTGCATCTTCACTGCTATTGGAGGCTGGCTTAAGCACTTGGTCATTGATTTCTGTATGTGGTCACTGGTGTTGTCGTGTTTACCAACCTGAGTAATATAATAGGCATGTGCAAAACCAAGCACTAAGTGTGAAGCTGTGTAGGTTCATTTGATCCACTTCCATATGCAGGAGAAGAGTCATATTCTCTGTGCAAATTGACTTAAATCTTTGCAAATAGACTTAAAAACAGGAGGGAAAAAAAATCTGTGTTTTTCTCCTGGCTAAGCAGGCAGTTGCAGACAACCACGAGCTTTTCATAGCTGTGTCTTGGTAATGGAAAAGAACCTGCTTGCCTATCTGGTGCAGGGCTACGTGAGCCGCTGTCTTTAACAACAGGCAAAAGAAGTGATGCACACCATGGGCTACCCTGTGCCACTGGCTAACCTGGAAGCAGGACAGGATTTTCAATAGTCATTAGGCCTTGCAAGCAAAACCAGAGGCAGCAGTTTCCAATAGCTGTTCTTTGTGAGAGATACACAGATAAGTCCATCATTTTTAACAGTTCAGCATGAGAATGGCTGCTTTTAAAACACAGAAGCTTCAACAGTAAACCAGCTAAGCCTAATTTTCAGTTTGTAGAGAGCTTGTGGCAAACCAGGTTTTACAGAGCTTGACAAGGCAACCTCACCTTTGTGCAATATGTTGTGTTTCTTTGCTCATGGTGAGCTGGCTGGTTGGTGGTAAGTAGCTGTTACTGCCAAAATCGTTTCCTTCAGTGTTTTTGAGGCTCCTGAGGTGTCCTGAGTAGAAACGTGGGAACTGCTTGGTAGCCCTCAAGGTCTGGATTTCTCCCCGCATCACCCAGTGCTAGGATTACAAAATGGTCCTTCCTTTAGAGTAGCACCGGACTCCACCTTCACCAGTGCAGCACAGCCAGAGAAGGTGGCTTTGTGACTCCCCATGGGAGGGCTTCAGACACCTCATCACTGCAGATGACAATGGTGCTTCAGAGAAGGATAGTTGGCCCCCCAGGAAAAAGCTGGGGAACATGGACCCTGCAAGGTAAGGAGCTTCCCACTCGCTGTGGATGAATTGGAGCAGCTGGCTCTTGAGCAGAAGATGGGTATTGAGCCAAGCCCACCTCAGTCCGTGAATGCTGTCTGGCATGAGCAGTGCCAGGAACAGAGCTCCTCAGAGGAAAATGTGGAGTTCAGATGTGCCCTGGCCCACCGCTTGGATAGTAGTGGAGTTCCTCAGACCAGAACAGGGTGTTTTCAACCAAGCTTCCCAACTTCTGATCTCTGGAGCAGAGGCACTAACTAAATACAGGTAGTGTATGCAACTTTATACTAGTAGGGACTTCAAAACAATTCCCAACTCGTGTTGTTAATCACCATTTTCATCTCAAATCAGCACAGGGGGTGGGGGAAGCTTTTCCCACATGTTCTGCTGTTTGAAATACTGTTCCTCAATAAATGGCTCTGCTTCCCATCTAATTACATGGTATCTGATGCCTGCATGTTATTTTAATGGCTGGCTCATAAGATGGGCAGGAGAATGTCTCGAACTATGCATGGTCTCTCTTCAGATAGGCTCTTTGGGGAGCGAAGTCCCCAATGAGGATCAGACCATAGGAGGCTGCTGCAGAAAGCTCTTGAAAATCCCACCCTTGGAGGCTGAATTTGGAATCTAATGGAAACCTCTCCTCGGTTTCAAACAGATTCACTCTGAAATTAGTGGTATGAGAATAGGGCCAGAAGAAAAGAAAAAAGAGGAAATATGTCTGAATTGGCAAGGGATGGTTCACAGGATTCTGATTCTTTGATTATTTCTCAGCAAACTGCCTATCACACTTAGAACTGCTTGAGAGTTCTTGCAGTTTAGATGTGTGTGCTACTTCTATCATCCTAGTTTCCAAATTAAGGAAATGGGTTATAAACATTATTCAAGTTTGTTAATTTTTATAAAGGTTGTGCTATTTTATATATCGCTCCAATAATATTGTCAGACTGTTAGTGATTAAGTAACACAGACTTGGGCTCATAGAACTTCAGTATCATGACTAGGAAAAAGAGTAAACAGCCGAAAATAAATCTCAAGTAAGACTCTCATCCGTTTTTCCCCTTGGCTAATCTTCAGAGTACTGGAAACCTGGATTTTGGCCAGTGGTTTGTTGATTAAGGGCTCAAGTGTCAAGTTAAGAACTTCTGAAGTTTGGTTTGCAGGAATTGTTATGAAGGTGTTGTAACTGTAATCTTGTAATTATAGACGGTAAGCTTTTCTTTTAATGAACAGGGAGAAAAGTTGTTCCATACAAAATAAAGGGCATTTTATCCTTTCCATTGCCAACATAAATCTATGGTGTTCATTACACCATAGCTTAAACCTCCTCTGCCACTGTCTTTGATATTCACCTTGTCCTTTCTGGATAATTTTTGTGTGATGGAGAAGAACATGATCTACTGAAGTGGAAAGTAAGCTTCATTTTGCGGAAAAGAATCCTGAAGTCCAAATAGAAATGTTGAACATGAGACAGCAGTGTGCCCTTGCAGGAATAAACGCAAAGAAGGCTGCAATAAGAAAAAGTGACAGGAATAGGGAGAAAAGTGATTATTCTTCTCTACTGGGCACTTGTGAGATTTCATCTAGAGTACAATGCCTAGTTCAGAGCTTCAAACTATAACATAGACATTGACAGACAGGAACAAGTCCAGAGGAGGGCAGCCAAGATGTTTAGGAGGCTGAACCACATGGTGTGTATATTTTTAGCCTCTGCCTATACTATTTCATCAATTTATCTCTTCCCAAGTGCAGAACTTTATATTTGCCTTTGTCAGACTAGAAAAGGTTTGTGGCAACCCATTATGTTTAGCTCTTCTGCTTCTTGAGCTCTTTCTGAATGTTAGCTCAGACCTTCACCACATCAACTGCTTGCCTCATTTTAGTGTCAGCTGGAAACTTGCTGAAGGTGCATCTTATTCCATCCTGTTAACACTCTCTGTCCATACTGTTAACGAAAGCATTACATATTCATGAACTATTACACTGTCTTAAAAACAAAAGGCTAAAGACAGAATATTATGGGTCATCAATTCATCATATTTTTCCATTATAGTGTGATAATTCATGTATATATGGAGCTTTAAAAATTAAACTTTAAATGCTTACTAAACGTTATAAGGAATCCAGATTAGGGGGTCAGTACTGTCAAGGTTTGTTTTTTTTCCAAGAGTCCAGATGTTAGCAGGGAGGATTTCTTCCCACCTCTCTTCAACTGCCAGGAAGCAGGTTTTTTTGCAGACAGATTATTAAGAGACCCTAGTCATTGTTTCATTTTGTGCCTGCTAGCTATCTTAAGTATGTATAAAAAGTAACTCCCAGTAATTCTGTCTTTAGGAAAGATATTCACTGTAATTCAAAACTAATCTATTAACTTGTTGCCTAGCATTACTTACAAATGAGTTTACATTTTCAGCTTTTTTAAAATCTTATTATATACTTCTTAAATTGTTTATCAGTTCCTTTCTTTTCATAATGGAAATAATTTTCTGAGGAGATTATTTATATATAAAGTTCAGTGTTGGAACAGGTTGTCCAAAGAAGTGGTGAATGCTCCATCCCTGTCCATGTTAAAGTCCACGCTGGACGGAGCCTTGGGCGACATGGTCTAGTGTGAGGTGTCCCTGCCCATGGCAGGGGGGGTTGGAACTAGTTGGTCTTAAGATCCTTTCCAGCCCTAACCATTTTATGATTCTATGCACTAAATGACCTTTTTCAGGCTTTACTGCTGCATTCCTGGTTTTGGCTACTGTCCTGAAGTAACCACCACTAGCAGTGTAAGCAGAGATGCTTATCTGAATGTTTTAAACCCAGTTTCCATTGTATGGTACAGCAAATCCCAAACTTTATACCTTTTGGTTAGTGCGATTGAAATCTCAGGAGCTAAAGTAGAAGTGAAATTGTGGAGTTTAGAACAATAAAAATAAAATAGTCTTGGAATTGTGTAAAAACACAATAGCTATTAATAGTGCATGAGACTCAAGTAGATTGTGTGAAAACTGAGGTTGCTAAGGAAGGAAGTTTGATGGAAATGTAGAATGTGAGCGACAGCAGTTGTTATATTCAATGTCATATTAAGAAGGCATGCTAGGTGCTTAAAGCAGGGGCAGTTATTAAAAAGGAAGAGATCTGCAATAAATTTTGTAGTGAGATGATAACTCCTTTGCACCTCATGAAAGACAGATCAGCCTGCATGGATGAAGTATCCTTACTCATCTTGTGGTCCACTGCTTTGACTATAAGTCAAATGTCAAGAGATTAATTACATTTCAAATGTCTGTGTGTGCCATATTGTTAAACTCTGTTAAACATTGCATATTCACAAAAGTGGCACTCAGGAGACCACCATTCAACTTTAACCTTTTTCATGAAAAAAAAAAGACAAAAAGTGTGTCAGTCTTTAACGTACACAGATCTTTGACATAATGATAAGTAAATGACAATGAATTCCGAGCTCTCTAGTTAGATCTCAAAATTTTCTAACTTATTTAAATATTTGGAAGATGTTCTTCTGTATTTCACTTCCTCAGAGATAATTGTATTTCAGCTTCAGTCCCCAAAAGATGTTTTATTATTCTGCCTATAGCACCGTTTTTAAGAACAGCTTCCCAGCCAGCTCTCTCTCACCTGGTAAATTGTCAGCGTTCATGAAATTAGGCAGTAGGCAGCACTTGGCAACACAGATCTTCCTTGTGCCACACCAACCTATACAGTAGTCTGAACAACACGAGAAGGTGTTGGTATGACACTGTGTAATACTTGGATTTTAGAGATACAAGTGAGTTGTTGGAGTAGCTGGTTTCAAAGTTGCAGGATTTTCTTCCAAAATGGGAGAAACTAATTCACCCCTATAGTGATCAAGAAGACCATAGACAGGAGAAGTCTATTTGCAAGGGAAAGGCAATAAGTATAAAAGCCTATAAAATACATTACTTAAATGACTATGCCTTTAAAAATAAAACAAACCCTGCAGACTTAGCCTGTGAAGAAATAAGACACATTCAGACTTGTTCTGAAGCCATTTGCTTATTCTTTAGTAGCTCTCTTTATTCCTAAGAGGCGTTTTCTGCAAAACTTTTACAGGATACAATATAGAAATGTTTGTTTGCTTGTTCAGTGACTGAAGACAGAAAATGTTGTTTTATGGCAATACTTTAGACCTGCTAAGCAATGTGAAGCTTAGTTCATATGCAATATATTGTGGTTCTGGATGGGAAGACTGTCAGGGAGACAAGTTAGGGAAATCAATATGAGTGAGAACCTAAAACCAATTATTTTTTCAAAATTGGTATTTAATCAATATTTATAAACAAAACACTTGGTCAAATAAATGTAAAGCAAGAAATTATTTTGAAATATAAAAAATAAATGCAGACAGGCTTGTGTCATCGTTTCTGAGTAGCAGCAGTTATTGTACATTTCAGTGTGACAGTGGTAGTCCCTCGTTAGGAGGTATGCACCTTACAGCCTCTGCCATGCAGGACGTGAGCCTTTCATAGCTCCATGCCAGTACTGTAGTAGATAGCTTAGCTCTTGGAACTCTACAGAGATGCCTCTAAAGACACATCTAAAGACAGTATAGTAGCGACTACATTCGAGTTACAGCTTATATGAGAAGTCAGTGGTAGTTGAGCCTGAATAAGTCTATGATGGTACGAAGTTCAGAATGTTTTTTAATACTATTAAGACATACCTTTCTGACCCAAAGTGCCAGTCATTTAGGTCGAAGTGTATAATATTACATGGGTAAACTTAGAAGTTTGGTATCATAAAAGATAGGTGGGAATCATGTCAAAATAGCATGGCAGTTGTGAAGTCTTTGAAAAATAACCTGTGTCAGCCTATGATACTCATCAACACAGCCATCTGAAAAGGGAGAAAATAGAAACGGTAATTGCTGTGAGAAACAGTTCTGTCAATTAAAGAACCAAGTTTGTTGTTGAGAGCCATACCTGTAAGGCACAAAATGTCACAGCATGCTTGCTAAGACTTCAAAGGATAAAATATGTTAATAAGGCTCAACAGGTTTTTACATCTTGTCTCACCAGTGATGCACTCTAACAGATCACTGGTCTTTTCTGTAGCTGGAGTAGGATCCTTCCTGGTAGAATCCCTGTGGCCAGCCAAGCAGATCATCTTGCAGCATAACTGCCTGCTTAAACCAGCTAAGAAGTCTCATTTTAACACCTAATGGATGGAAGAGAAAGAAGTAATAACAGAAACATGTTCAAAATATTTTCATTCCGTGATATTCTAGCCTGAAGGGCCCTATGTAGAAATCTGATGACATAACTGATCAGCTTAGTTTAACAGTGGGAGGTTAGTTCAATAAATATAGCAATTTCAAAACTCAGACTGTCTTTACATTTCTAATATGCCAACTGTAAGGGACATTTTTTATGTTTATCCAAATCCTAGACAAAATTATGACTTCAGGTTTTGGCTGACTGATTACTCCAATAATGTTTAGAAGCAGAAAACTAATTTGAAAATGAAATTTGTATGTTACAATGGAAGGCATTGTTTTTCCATCTGAGGATGTGGATATCTGAAGGTTTTGTAATGACAAACTCAGGATTGTGAAAAAGGAAAAAGTTTTCAAAGTCTTATGCTCCTCTTCACCCACTTAGCCAAAACCTGATTTTATTTTCCTTCCCTCTAAGCCAGTTTGTAGCTCGTAGCCTGCCGGGCTGTTGCACAAGAATGAACAGCAAACAGCAAAAGCCACACAGGCAGAGAGGAGCTGGTGTGAAAGGCCTTAGTTTCACTGACAGTTTTTACCGAGTGTTTTCTTTAGGTCACCTGTGCCACCTTGGCGGTGGTGTTCACGGAGCAGAGTCTGGAGGCTGTCAGTCTTTGATTGGCTACCAGTCCTCCATCTCAGCCCTGGGGAAAGCTGTTTTCTTGAGGGACACACAAGTGACAGACATCCCTGCAGGTGGAGCAAACAGCATGGGCACCTGCTCTGCGCCTCATTGCCCAGGCCCAGGTCACATTTGCTTATGGTACTGAGGCAGCTCTTCAGCCTCCTCATTTCCCTCATTCTGTCTTTCATCTCCTGGAGGGACAGAATGCTCTGGTTGGGTTTACTTCTATTTTTTTCATGGAGAAACTTTGTTCCTCCAGGAGGATGTAGTTGCCCAGATCGCAACTGTTACCTGCTGTGGCCTTGCCTCCCATGTCTCCTCTCTGCCAGGTACCCTGCCTGCCCCTCCTGGTGCCCACTGCAGAAGGCCCTTGCAGGTGGCCCTGCCATGCTCCCTTAACATGGAGGCAGCTGTGGACTGCTCATGAGGCTGAGGTAATTCAACTGGTGCAGCTGAGGCACTGGGAAGGCAGTATTTCCATGGGGCCAAACACTGATTTGTTTAGTCTGAAGAGATGTTTTTACTTCTAGCCTTTGTTTACTGTGGTTTGTATCTGTCTGTTTGTATGTCTTCTTTTGTTAGTGTTAGCTTGATGGTTGCTTTGGTTTCTGTTGCTCATGGGTCTCTAGGAGATCCCAGTTTCAGGATTTTAGGTGTTGCGGACCAGCCCTGTTGAGACAAGAAGGAATAAAATCACAAAATGAAATACAAACCTTTGTAAGTAAGTAGAATCAATTTTAAGTAACATTAAGTTTGATGGCTTGTTGAGCCTAACTGAGGTGCATGTTTCGCAGCTAGAGAAAACACCGAGAATTCTTGTATAAGATAAGCCCTTGTAGCTGACATAGTTTTAGGTCCTTATGACCTTAGTACAAAAATAAGTGTAAGAAAAACAGGATAGAAAAACAGGATTTGTGGATGGGTTGTATCTGGGATTAGCAGGTGTCCAGGACGGCCTGCAGCTAAACTAACTGATAAGTAGAAGGACAGTTTGATTGCTATGTCTGCAGTGTTACCAAACCAATTAAGCTTGTGTAAGCATTATCTGCTGTGTGTGCTTCGAAGGCTGCCAGAAGTGATGAAGACTGTTGGAAGAAGTAAACGATCCTCAGAGACCATCACCACATTTTTGTATGCATGTGGGGAAACTTTCTGGAAAATAATGTAATTCATATGCAGCCTCATGAATATGCATGTATCTACGTAATGAATACCTATGTCCAGTAATTATAAAAGGATGGCTTGTGTAGCAGTACGAAGACACACGTTAGGAGGAGCTATCTTCAGTGTCTGCCTGCGCTGCAATAAAGAATACCTGCTTGTCAACTTGAAACTCTGTTGGCGAGTTTGTTCCTGGAGTTTTCTCCGCATCACTATGTCCCCAGATGTGCTGTGGTCGAGCTCCCTCATCCCTGGGCTGTGATGAGGAGAGACTGCCCAGGTCATTCTCAGCCTCACAAGGCATGAGTGCCAGTCTTTCTCACATGTGGGCCTAGTACAGAGGACCTGCAGGGTGCTCTGACCACTGTGAGGTGATTCCTGCTCTGGCTGCCTGTGACTAGCATAGGGGACACCCCTTCACATGGCTTTCTCCAGGACTCTTGCCCTGCTTGTAATGTGTGGGGTTTGTTCATCAAAAGGTTTAAAGGGAAATATTGCTTGCTACACTCTAATAAACTCTCTGTAACTGGAAATATATTCCTTTTTCGTAACTATTGTACTTAGTGAGTTATAAAGGGAAGTCAGTTGCATTATTACACAAGATTATGAGAAGAAAAAGGGGCGGGAAAAAAGATGCTGAAGCACTGGTAATGGGCGTTTCTCAAAATCTCTGGAAACTTTTTGAAACTTCTCGACGATGAGACCCCAGCACCAAAGGGAAGCAATGGAAAAGAGCCACATCAGCATCCCAGCGAAAAGAAGCAGCGGGATTGGCTGAAGCCTTGAACCGAAAAATATAAAGGACAGCCTCCCAAGGACCCCACTTGCACGTCTTGGGCTCCTCGGTGCACCCAGCACTGGTTTTTTTATCTGCTATCGCTTGCTCGATTTAGCAAATTTATAGATTTACGTTTTAAAATGAGATTGGCTCTTATTGATAACCCTGCTGAAGCACCATTTCTCAGGGAGAAGACCTGGGGGTGGCCTCTGACCACTCTTATCACAATCTTGCTAGTGTAGCCAGCAAGTGTGAGGCTTGAAAACGGGTGGGAAAGCCAGTTTGCTTGTCCTCAGGCATGAGGCCAGGGCTGTGCCATTTCAGAGGGACCTGGCTACTCCCTGGGTGAGATTGTGAATGAACATTCCCCAACTGGCTGAGCTTTCCCAGTTCTAGCTAAGATGCATCTTCCTCTGAATACCTAATTAACGCCTTCTCTCACTTTGTTCTCTCCCTGCCCTGCCGAGTTTCCACGGGAACACTGGAGCTGGTGCTGTGCACACGCGTTGGTGGGCAGCGGCCGGGGCTGCAGAAGACACGGCAGCCAGGACTGCCGCGGGTGACCCCCAGGCTCCCCTCAGGGCTGTGCGCATCCCGACTGTGTACGAGCCCCAGGAGGCGGCTTCGGGACGAGGCTGCCGGCCCCCTTTTTTTTGTGCGGCAGGGAGGGAGGGCTAAGGGCGGTGCAGGTTCAGGACTCTGGGCTGTGCGCTTCCGTGGGGAGGGTCAGGGTCCCATCTGGGGTGCCTGGAGCGGGATCGGCTGCGGAAGCCACCGGAGGGGCCGGGCTCAGGCGCCCCTACAGCGTCCCAGCTGGGGGAGCAGGGCTGACTGCTATGGCACCGGTACCGTGCCAGTGCGAGGGCGGTGTCGGTACCGGGACGGGGGCTCCTGCGCGAGGCCGGAGGAGCAGCGGCAGCGGCCGCACGTGTGTCTGTGTTCAGCTCCGCGCCGGTGAGGGGCTGCGAGCATGTTCCTGGGCAGGGGCCTCGTCCGGTGGTCGGAGCCTCCCCGGGCGGTGGAGACCGTAGAGGCTCCGGACGGAGCACTGACCCGAGGGAGTCGCGGGAGGAGCGAAGCAGCCCCGTCCCTTCCCCGGTTGCCCTCTGCTGCGGCCGAGCGGTCGCTGACGCTCCGCCGTGTTTCAAGCAGCTGCGGCCTGTGGGGGCTCCTGCGGCGCCGGGCGGTCCCGGAGCCCGCAAGGGCGGGAAAGGGCTCCGGCTGCTGCCGCTGGGGGTTCCCCGGGAGTAGGTTCCCCCTGGAGGAGGTGAGGGGGGTACGTTCCTCTGGAAGGGGCTGTATCCTTCCCAGTCTGGCCGGGCTGTGCTCCCGGCATGCCCGGGCAAGGCTCCATGCGGGGTCTGCCAGCTGCTGTGCCCCACGGAGCAGGGCCGGTGTTCCTGGTGAAATAAAGCACAGTAAAGTGAATCCCTATATCTGCTGATGCTGCCCTACAGGGACACAGGATGGGACCCTCCCGGCAAGGAGGGTGCCTTCACCCCAGTTCCCAAGCACTTCCCAAAATTGCAGCTGGGGCCCCCGGGCTGGGGGTGGGCTACACTCTCCATCTCCCCGTCACATCACATAGGGGAACAGAAAACAGTCCTTTTATGAGCTCCAAAGTGCAGCATTCAGGCTCTCAGGGGTTGAAGGTCTTCAAAGTTATGCATTTTCAGTAGTTGAAAACGGTGTCTAAGTCCCATGTTTTCATCTTTGGAGAATGGACTGAGTGATGCAGTTTTGGGCCTCCGCAGCAGAGCCCTGTGTTTCTGCAGGTCAGAGGAATAAAAAAACCTACCAAAAAAAAAAAAACCCAAAAAACAAACAAACAAAAAACAACCAAACAAACCCAAAAAAAACCCCAAGCAACCCAAAACAACAAAACCCACACCTAAGTCAGTCATGCGTTTTCAGCATTCAAAAATGCAGGCTAAATCCTTGTGGTGCTTAAGTGCTGCGTTTTTGGGACTTGAAAACAGAGGCTGTTGGCTGTTTTCAACCTCCAAAACAGAAGCTCAGTGGAAATTTTGGGTAGGTGGGGAAAAAAGGGGTGGAGGGAGGGTATATGGATCTGTGTATTTGGGAAGGGTGTAGGCAGGTGCATGGACCCTCACATCTAGTGGGGGTCTGGTCACACTGGCTCCCAAAGTTGCGGACACTGGCATGCACCAGACCGAATTCAATGTCCAAGACAGATAGTCTTTGAGGTAAAAGCACCTTTTCTCCCTCACTTCACATGCCCAACTCTTTATTCAAGGCATGTACAACCACTAGAACAGTTACTCAATAATAGACAACATACAAGTATGACAGTTTACAGTCATATACAAGTTATGATAGTGACTGATTTACAACCTGGCCAAGAGCCCAGATTGCTGCAATCAGCTGGAGCTTTAACTGGCTTGTAACAAGAAGGTGAATTTATTAAGTCAAAGCTGGCAACAAGAAGCAGTTTCATTTCCCCAGTGGGAGTGTCCATCAGCAGGAGCATTGTGTAGCCAGAAAAGGAGTTTCAAAAAGCTGTACCAGAACAAGCAGCAGGAATTGCTTTTACCTGGGGCTTCAAATCCCCTGAGCAGTAACATGCTGGACAGCCTGTCAGCTGGAGCTGTAAGAAAGGAGGAACATCTCTTATCTGGAGTGCTCAGTCATTGGACCAGCCCTACAGCTGGGGTTGTGATAACCGTCAGCCAGGAGTGCACACCTAGCACAGGTTGAACAGGACAGCATCTGCTCTATGTAGCCTCCACGAGGGAGAGCCAAGCTGACCTGTAACAGGAAGGAGTGACTATTAGCAGGAACATCCCATGGCTGGAGTTGAAATTACCTGGAACTGTAAGGAGCTGAGGTGTCCATCTGCCAGACCTGTACTCCAAGGCAGTTGCAGGCAGAACTGTCCTCAACAAGGAGCTCTGAGCAGCAGGGAGCCCTCTCTCTTCCCTCAGGGATTAAATCCATGCCAAGTGCCTCTCTCTGCAGAGAGCTCTTTTCTAGTTTCATTCCCAAGGACAGATCTGCAGCAGGCAGGTGGGTATGGGCATGGCAGTGTGGCCATCTTCTCTGTACCTGTGAAAGGTGAGCAAAACTGCTCAGAGCTCCTGGGGTGCACAGCATGGCCCCACATAACCCATGGGAGATACCTACCCCTGTCCAGGGCAAGGGCAACCGTTCCCTCCCTCCTGCCCCTTGCTTTTGGCAGAGGCTGCACAGCACTGACATGGGGAGGCAGAAGCAGCAACGGAAGAGCTCAAGGCTCACCTGGAAAAAACACATTTCTCCCCCATACAGCAGGTGAGAATGCACAGCTTGCCCAAACCCCTCTGCTCAGGGAGGAGCATTTCAGGCACCAAACACCATTGAGCAATCAATGCCTGAGGTCTCGCTGACATAGCATTCCCCTGCCACCCTGCCCTGGAGTGGGGCTGAAGCATCTGCAGGCTGTGCTTCACATCCTGCTAATGTCAGGTAACCTGCAGTGCACTCAACACAACCAGAAACAACACATTATCCCAGGCAACCGCCAGGCACAGCAGAGATATGGGATGCACTCACAGGCCCGACCCTGCTGCTCCCAGACTGCCTACAACAGGATGGTACCAATGCCAGTAGCCACAAGCATAGCACGTTTTCCTCCTAAAGCACTGCCAGGCACATCTTGGGCTTACCTGTGTTTGGGATGTTCCCACCTGCCTGACCCTGACAGATGCCCCCAGAGCACAGCATGGCCAGCCACCTGCTTCAGAGCACTCACCACACACTTCCTGCCATATCGGTGTTCCCTGGTGCTGCCCATGTCAGGGCCGTGGCTCCTCGCCTTAGCCCAGGCTGAGCCCTTCTGCTGCTCTGCTCCTCCCCTGTGCCATTGCCTGCACTGCAAAGCCCATCATGAGGAAGTGGCCGCAGTGTCACAGGCCAAGAGGAGGCTTAGAGCAGGGGCTCCCAGCCCACACCACAGCCAAGAGGCAGACAGCCTCTTGGTTTGCCCTGTTGCCAGGAAAGCCTGGTGTGAATGCCCTTGAATCACTGCAGGGATTGGAAGGGCGAGGAGCCCAGTCAGTGTATCGCTGTTGAAGATTATCTGAAGTTTTACTGAATCTTTCCCTTTTGTGTTTGTGGAAGTTATCTATAGGAATATCTTGGTCTAAGAAGTTTGCCTTAATGCGAGCACAGGATGCTGTGTTACTTGAAACCCCTGTTCTCTGTGACATGCTAACCTTAGTCCTTACTCTCTAGAGCATAACCAAAGCATCTAGGGTCTATTATATATAGGATGAGTTATTTGATAACCCGGCAAGGTAGAAATCTAGCTGGCCAACTTGGCAAAACTTACTTTTAAGGTGACCTGAAGTAAACTGCCTTCATTATAATACAAAAAAAAAAAAACACCCACAGATCAAGAAGACTCTTGACCAAGTGAAGACCCATGCAAGCATAATAGCAGAAGAGAGTATCACTGCAGATATAATTATGTGCAAATCACTAACCAATCATTGTAACTGGGAGTGTACTACCTTGTAAATTTTGCATATAAATGTAAGAATGAAATCGGCATTGATTTTTGGAAATTCCACCTAGCCATCTGGTGCTGCAATAAGGAAGTGCCTGCTTGTTAAAGTTACATTGGTGTTAAGGAGTTTTATTCTCCTGATGTTCGGCGACATCCCCACTCTGGCCCCCTGGCCATCCTCAACCTTGGCTGCGCAGAGGCTGTTGTCGGCAGCTGGGACTTCTGCGCTCCTTCCTCGTTAAGTCCCTGTAGGCAGAAAAACCCGTTTCGGAGGCAGGATCTGGGCGGGACCCGCTAACGAGGTTCACCCCTATGTTCCCCGGGAAGCACTGACAATCGGGACACCTTTCCGGAGGTTTTCCCACTGTTGCCGGTGCAGCTGGAAGGCTGAGATGGGGAGAGCTTCAGCCTCAGCACAGCTCCGCATGGCAACCCTTCCACAGATTCGTGCAAGCCGGGTCTGGGCAAACACGATCACGTCTAGAAAACACATAGACACGGCTCACGGGTTCTCTGCCTGGCCGGCTCTCTGCAGAGAGGGAAGGTTAATCCCTGCATAGCTGGGTCCCCGGCAGGGCCCCGAGGCGGCAGCTCACTCCTTCGGCCCGGGCACGGCAGCAGTGGCTCCCCCACCCCAGCCAGGCAGCGCGGACAACACACCCGGTCAGTGCTGCCCCTACGGGCACCCCCCCAAGAAACCGCTGCCGGGCACTCAAAGCGCACGCCCCTGGTCTGGCAGCCCGGAGGCCCCGGAGAGGGCACGGCAGGGCCGAGAGGGGTTCCCGCTCCGAGCCCGCCGCCGCCGCGCGCTACCCGCACCGCTAACACGGCAGCACCCCCTGGGCTCCGCCGCGCAGCATTTCAGTATCTTGTCGCCGTAGCGCTTCTTGACGGTCGATCTCAGCATTGGCAGCACAGGGCGCGCCCTCTGCCCGCTGTCGCCATGGCGCCCCTCAGTTGGAGACACCGCGGCATAGCGCACTCCTTGAGCCACGGCGCCCCTGGCGGTCAACACACAGCACTTCAGATACTGGGCACCTCGCGCCCCCTGGCGACCAACACGCAACACATGAGCGACTCGGCAACTCAGCACCCCCTGGGGAGCGCCAAGGGCCAGCCACTACCATGTCAGCAGTAAAGCGAGTAGCTGCAGCGGTGGTGGTGGTAAAATGGAGTGGGAAACCTCAGAGCCTCAGCCCTGACATGCACATCCTGCGGGTGGCCAGACCTGGCCAGACCAGGGATGTGCGCAGTGAGTGCCTAACCACGGCCGAAGGGCATGGGGGAGGGGGCCGCGTGTGCTTCTGTCGACCGCCAGGCAGTACTGAGGTGCCAAGACTCTGAAGTGGGGGCCGCCAGGGGGCGCTGAAGTGCCAAGTTACTGATGTGCTGCGTGGAGCCAGCCAGGGGGCGCTGCAGCGCCAATGTGTAATGTGGCAGACGCTAGACACCGTCGAGTCGAGTTGCTGATGTACTTCATGTGGACCGCCAGGGGGTGCTGCGGATTCAAAACTCTGAAGTGCTCTGTGTCAGCCGCCAGGGGACGCTGAGGCGCCCTGGTCCTGGTGCTGCTGTCCTGCCGGCTGACAGTAGCGCGCGGTGGTGTAATGCACCTGGCTGCTGCGTTCCAGCAGCTAGAGGGCGCTGTGGTGTTGGGTCACGGAAGTTCTCCGGGGTGGTCGCCAGAGGGCGCTGAAGTACCTATTTGCTGGGCCACCCTGGTCTGGCGTATGGTGGGCCTGAGGTGCTATGGGTTCCCAGTTTGCTCTGCCCCCCTCCCCCGCCGCGGCTCCGCTCTGTGCTGTCCACACGACTAACATGGTAGCGCCCCCTGGAGGCCTCAAAGTAGCATTTCAATGCCTTTTAACAGCCCCCTTACGGTTGGTCTCCGACTGGAAGCACAGGGCACTGCCCCTCCTGCAATGGCGCCCCCCTCATGGAGAAGCCGCGACATAAAGCATTGCTTGCCCCACTGCGCCCCTTGCCGGCCCCGAGGCAACACATCAGTACCTCGGCAACTGAGCTCCACCTGGCTGCCACCGCAGACTCAACACCTCAGCGCCCCCCTATGGCCGATACTCAGCACAGTAGAGACTCGAGAGCTCAGTATCTGCTGGTGATAACGGAATAGACTCCACAACTTCGTTAAAGTTGTAAAGTAGGTATGCTTTATTCAGCTGAAGACGCACGGGGGATTGGTCCTCCAAAAGTCATGCGTACTGTTATAAATTGAGACCACAACGGATCATAATCCAATTAAAATTTTATTAATTATAGCAAGTAGAATATGAGCAAAAACAGCGCTGGACGACAGGGGAGTCTGCGCTCCGCCAACCGCCGTGAAGAGCAGTTCAAACAGCTCCTTTTTATACATCTTTACTTCCGTGTTCATGAAGTAGTGGAGGTACTCTGCGCATGCTTCACATAGTTGACCTTTTACTCATATGTCCTTATATGGAGTTGTTATCTTACTTTCTTCCATTTCCTGGAGCATCTTGCAGTTATCTTCAGTTTGCACAATCGGTATCTGGTTTAGTTGTGTAAGCGATTGCGGTTATCTTATCTTGCGTAAGCTGTGTCTGGTGGCTGTTTGCATAAGCAATTTCATATCTTTTGTTGCCTAACCTTTACATTGGGCTTAACATAAATCTTAATAAACAATACCCTAGTCTATAGTTTATCACACGTACCTCAGTGTTGTTTCCCTCTACATTTATCCTCTAAAGTTACAAGGTTGCACAATACGCCTATACATATTCATATTCTATCCCCGCTTCGTATTATAATGACCTAGAAAGTCCTCTGCGCCTGCGCAGTGCCCCCTCTGGTCATGGGCAGGGGTCTCAAGATGAAGTAAATGAGTCTTCCTCCTGTGGGTAGGGGTCTTCAAGATGAAGTAAATGAGTCTTCCTCTTCTTGAACTTGTCACCTTTTAGTCTTTACACATATGGCCTTAGGGTTTGGTCGGTGTCCCAGCCATAAACCATCTGCTTCTTCCCGTATCCGGCGCCTGCTTTTCCTTATCAATAGCTACTTATCATTATAATCAGGTGTCTGCTTATCAATACGACCAGGTGCCTGCTTTTGCTTATCAATAGGACTTGGTGTCTTTGTTCTGCTTAGTAAGCACTTACAACAGACAATACCTTGTCTAGGCAAGTAAATTCCTCTAACACAAGTAAATTCCTCTAACGCAAGCAAATTCCTCTAACCCCCCTGTACAACCCCCCTGTACATTGGTCAACCCTCTGCATCACTGGCGACTGCTCTCGGGACTGACGGAAGCACACACTGGCTCCCTCCGTCCCCCGTCTGTTGCCGGGCACTCACCACGAACGTCCCTGGTCTGGCCACCCAGAGGATCTGGCCACCCGGAGAATGGGCTGAGGCTCTCTGGGTTCACACTCCGTCTCTCCACCGCGACCTGCCTCTTATGTCTCCACCGCGCGCTGCTCGCACCGCTAAAACGATAGCGCCCCTTGGCGGTCAACGCGCAGAACAAAGCTCGCACCGCAACACTGCCGGAGACTGCCACGCAGCACATCTGCGATTCAGCATCTCCGCGCCCCCTGGCGGCCACTACATAGCACAGCAGGGACGAGGCACTTCACCGCCCCCTGGCGGCCGACACGCAGCACTTCGGCACCTTGGCACCTCGTCGACCCCTGGCGGCCACCATGCGGCACATCAGTGACTCAGCACCTCACCAGCCCCTGGTGGCCTGTCTCAGGACTGGCAGAAACGCGTGTCAGCCCCTCCATCCCCACCTGTCGCTGGGTACTCAAAGCGCACGTCCATTGTCTAGCAGCTCTGAGGATACATCTGGCTGAGCCGAGGCTCCATCCCCGGATGGTTGTCACCCAATTCCGCTGTTGCTTTTGGCTCTGCTGCTTGTATGCTCTGTGTGCTGTTTTCATCTCTTGGATTGCAGCAACCCCTGGCATCTGCTACACAGTGGAGCCTTGTCACTGCAGTGGCCCCTGACAGTTGATCTCGGGATTGAGAGAAGTGGGCTCTGCAGCCCCCGGCTGCACCCCTGGTGGAGGCACCGCTGCATAACACACCCCTTGCACCACGGCACCCCCTGGCGGCCTCCAAGCAGCACTTCAGCATGGCAGCGCCCTCTGGCCGCTGATGTCAGGATCAGCCTGAAGAGGGAAAGCGAGCCGCATGCCACCTGAGCCCTCTGCTTGTGGGCATGCAGGAACACTGTCCCAGCTTCCAGGCACAACAGCATCCTCTCAGCTAGAGATGCCAATTTCTGCATCACATTTTATTGCAGAGGAACATTAACCTGAGCCTTGACATGATTTACAGTAGTGTTTTTATTTCTTTGTGCACATGAGCAAGTCACTGGATTCAGAGCACTGCTGCAGCCTCAGCTGGTGGAGGCTGCTGCGCCCTTCCTCCTAACTTCTTAACACTCTGTTTTTCTTCCCACAGGACAGAATGCTCCAGTTTTTACTCTACCCCGTGGGCTGTGTGCTGGAGCCTGGAAATCCTTGCATCAGATCTGGGAAGCCACAGGTTTCCCTGCCCATGGTGCAGCACTCCCTGCATGCAGGTACACATCAGGGAAAACCCAACCACTCACTCCGTGCTTCCCAGAGAAACCATGGCAGCTCTGGATGCATATTCCACATGGGAAAAAATGCCTACTTCCAGCCCTGTGGTGCTCCAGGAGAGCCTACAGCTGTGTGTGTGCTCTGTGCATTGGCTCCCCAAACACTCCATTGTTTCTTCCTCTGGCTGAGGGGGGGAGCTGAACCACAGCAGGGATGGGGTCCCCATCACCTAAACAATCCCCTTTTTCATAGCCCAAAGGGACACCCAAATACTCCTCTCTTTCCTCACCACACTCGCAGCAGAGCAGCTGCTGGCAGGTCACAGCAGCCAAGAGCAGGCATAACAGCACCCGTGAACATGGTGCCAAATGTGCTGGTGGCTGCACTTGAGGACTTGCCTGATGCAAATGCTGCAAGTCCCAACAGGGCTGCTAAGGTTGCTGTGGGAGCACAAAACCCACCAGCACTTGACACCTTGTTCTACTGACTCTGAGTTTAACTCCTGTACCTTCTCTCTAAGGGAACTCACATATTTCATGGATATGGAAAGCTCTGCAATTCAAACTGTGTCAAAATAAGGCAGTCTAGAAAAGCCTCGTGTCAGCATCTGCAAAAGTTGTCCTCAATTTTAATTCACACACATGCACAATGCACACACACAGTGTTCTTCACACTGTCAGAGGAAACAGCACATGCTGCAGAGACTGTCAGAAGTTGATCATTACTTCTAGTAATGATGTGGTGGCAGGGCCAGCTGTGGAGGCAGAACTGACAAGTTACTTAACGAGTTTGATGTCATCCACACACCTAACCAGTCAAGTGCTTCTGCTCCTGATGTATATGACTCAGAGGCTTTCTCAGCTCTGTCCTAAACTGGATGTCACAAACCATTGGGCCTTCCTTTCTGAGGCTTGCATGCTTAAGGATCCTAAACAACTAAGAAACTCAGAAAACTGTGACTCAAAGCCTAACACCAGCTCAGGTGCTGATAAAATACGCTCCCGAGCAATTTTTAAGACTTCACGGCACAAGTATAACTAGGTCCTAGACGATCTTGGTTGGTTCCAGGCACCATGACCTACACAAGCCCCAGGGAAGTCTGAGCTTGTGGCCTCTGCAATTTACCTTCTGAAGCAGTAAGATGATCTGGATTCTGCAGGCCCTCTTCAGCACCAGCAGATCTCATAGCTGATGAAGCTGCTCCTCAGAGGAGTTCTGGTGACTCAGGCTTAGGGATCTTCTACAGGATGTCATTTTATCATTCCAGTGTTTCAACTCCAACAACTGTGCAACTTTTCAAGCACTTCCCCACTGCCATTTAGTAGAAAGTGTTACTTGGCAGAGGCCTTCAGGACACAGCAGACAGCAGCTGCCAGAACATCACCTGGACTGGGACAGCTCTGCACAGGTCCCATGACTCAGACACAATTTATCTAAAAGCTGGGTAAATGCTAGCACTGGCAATACCCCAAGACACAAGAAGGGACAGAACAGGGATTATCTTGCAGCACACAATCAGCTCCACAGTACCAAAAGTGACACTCAAGAGCAAGCAATTCCAGATCTGATTTTTAAGACAAATTGGCTCACGTTCCTCCCAGCAGCATCACAGCATCCATTCAAGATATACCCCTGAAGGTGGACACCAAAGCCCCATGGCCTGACATAGCATGGAAGAATACCACCCACGAGAGGTCTGAGAGAAGATTGCATCCTGCCTGGAGTGCATACACCCCACAGTGAGCAGATGCACCGGACCAAGGGGACCAACCAGTGCTGGGGGCAATGCATTGCTGGCTACCTGTGGCATGAACAAAGTACATCCCTTTCCCTCATCTCACCTTTCAGCTCAGGAGCCAGAGCGAGGCAAGCCAACACCCCTCACCAGCACAAGGGGAGTGGCCACAGCTTCTCAGGGGCATGGAAACGATCCTTCAGCCAGCTCACCCACTGGAAATGAGTTCATACAGTCACAGCAAACCAGAGCTTATTGGCTCAATCCAGTCTGATACTTCAACTGAACAACGTGATGCTTCGCTACTGCAGTTTCCCACCACAGCCAGCAGTGGCCAAATGACAAGCTAGCAACCATGCTCTTAAAAGAGCACTTTCTGAATAGCAAGGAATGCACAGTGCTGTACAGCCACCTGCATTCAACAGAATTAGGGACTTGGATAAAAGCTGCAGACATCAGTAGTTTATTGGTATGTTTAGGCAAAAGGCACTGAAACTGTATACTTAAAATAAAAATACTTTCTACCTGCAACAAATTCAACTAGCATATATTGCTTGACATGTGTTGTGGTTTAAACCCACCCAGTAACTCAGAACCATGCAGCTGCTCGCTCACTCACTCCTCCCCCTTTCCCTCCCTGCTCCAGGCAGGATGGGGAGGAGAATCGAAAGTATGTAAATCCCATGGGTTTAGATAATAACAGTTCAATAACTAAGGTACCATACACAACCTCTACTACTGTCACCATTAATAATAATGATAAAGGAAATAACAAGAGGAAAGAATATAAAACTAAAAGGGGAAGGGAAAAAAAATAAAAACAAGTGATACAAAATACAATTGCTCACCACCAACCAACCAATGCCCAGCCCAACCAGAGCAGCAATCTGGGCCTCCTGAGTAATTCCCCCCAGTTTGCATACTGGGCATGATGTGCTGTGGTATGGAATACCCATTTGGCTAGTTTGGGTCAGGTGTCCTGTCTCTGCTTCCTCCCGACTTCTTGTGCCCCTCCTCACTGGCAGGGCATGAGAGACTGACATGTCCTTGATCAGGGTAAGCATTCCTTGGCAACAACTAAAACACTGGTGATTTATCAACATTATTCTCAGACTAAAGCAAAAAACAAAGCACTGCACCAGCTACTAAAAAGGAGAAAAATAACTGTTACAGCTGAACCCAGGACAACACGTTACAGCAATGAAGATGATGTCTTGTATGCCTACTTAGTTACTTGTATGTACTACTACTTACTTGCATGCCTACAAGATTACAACCAAGATGGCTGTAATAGAAGCGTAATGATAAAATACTCCCACTATCCAAGAATCAGCAACTAATAGTAATGGTCAGTGAATCCCTTCTTTTGCTCTAAGAAGTACGTTGACTACCAAGAGAGCCAAGAACATGCAAGAGTCCACAGTACAGCAGGTGAGCTATCACTGTGTGAACCTGCACAAGGTTCCAATGGTTGTCCGTTACACAAGAAGCAAATGAGAAAGTCAAATTGCTCAGCAGCTTTTTTTAATACTCCATTTTTTTGTCAGAGATTATTCCCAGTGCCATTTGCCATACCAAACACTACAAAAGCAAAAAAAAAAAAAAAAAAAAGGCTACACAAAACACACTGGTGGCAAACTGCTACCTAACAGGAGCAGTCTGTCCCAAAATTCAAACATAAGGGGAGGTTAGTTCAAGCACCACAGATTTCCAGGTACCAGCTGAAAACATGAGACCTTCCACAAAAAAATGAAATACAGAAATGGAAACTGGTAGAAATGTGCCCGGGGAAAAAAGTGTACAAAAAAAGCACAAGACTTATGATTGAACACAGAAGACCTCAGATCTGGGATAAAACAGACAGATGCCACTTCACTTTGCCTAACATCTCAGAAAACTATGTGTAAAATGTTCCTACTTACTGGAGAACAGCAAACGACTGAAGAATCCTGAGACAGATTGCTGTGATGCCCTATCTGCTTTGTCTTGATATTGCAGTTATTTGATCTGAGGTCTTTTGTGCTCAGCAGCACCTTTTGGCAAAAGCTGATAGCATAAAAAACCTAACTTAGAATCTGAAATAATAAACTCCCACACAATGACAATGTTTAATAATTGCTTATTTCTTTACACAGAGAGTTGCTGGTGTCATTATAGAGAGTACACTGATTTGGAATGGCAACAGATATGTTTTACAGGGTAACATCTTCAGCTAAGAAGTCCTTGCCTTGGCAGCTGAGTTCAGTCCCAGGATCCCTTTGTAATATAGCCACTTACTTTAAGAATGTGCAGTCGATGCACAAGAATACATCTGTTTTGATAAGCTGTCAAATCAAAAAATGTTCATCTTGACTGCTCATTGGATATTAAAATGATTAAACCAAGTAGCAACGCCTGCCAACATGATGAAACGTACTTTTTTTTTTTTTTTGAGGCCCCAATCTAAGCCTTACTTTTAAGGATTTTTTGTGTTCTTTGAAACACTGATTTTTGTAGCTGTAGCTTCTCAAGTTTGGCAGAGTTGAAACCTCTCATGCAGAGGCACTGGTCTTAAAGGTATAGATAGACTGATGAAGGATACTCAGATACGAGTTTAACTCAGACATGAGGTAAACAGCTCTTCCCAAGATTCCGGATTTCCAAATTCTACCTTAAATACTGATGTTACAGAGGCTTATTTTTAAAACTGGTGACTTTTGAATGCATCGGTCATGTGAGTGGAGGTTGCTGTAACAGAACTGGCATTAAACCAGAGGCTTTCTTTTTATAGTACTACAAGTAACCTTTGATTAATGTGTCAACTCTCTTTGAGCTCACTCGCCACTGAAATTTTGAGGGACAGATGCTTATCTAAGCTCTATTAGGAATATTCAAGTTAGCAACATACAAATAAAACCTAACGTTCAATTCTGAAAATGTAATTAAATAGTATGCTAAATTAATTGTTGCTCTTAAGACTAGAGAATTGTACCATGCTAGTATGCTGCAAAACTTAGCAAAAGGATTGTTTGACCATTGATCTTCCTGTGGACCATTGCTGTTAAGCTTACTCAAGTCCAGTTATAAACAGAAGCTTTTTTGGGCCCTGGATAAGCCCAACTGCGGAAGGTTACCCAGAGCTCTCTTTCTGGAGAAAGCAGTACTTGTTCCTTCCAGAAAAAAAGGCATTATTTTTTAGGGTTTAGCTTTACACAAAAGACACTGAAGAACTTAAATTGAACTACATGATTACTGCAAATCTGTCAGCTGAATGACCTCACTTAGAAAAAGCAGGTTTGTGTATTTTTTTTCCACTTCTGTATAGATTTCTAGCATCTTTCCTGGCTCTAGTACAACTTCAGACTAGTGAAAGGAATAATTACATTTTAATAACTGCATATCATATGCTCTTAATCTTTGACAGTTTGTTATCTGGCAACTCACTTACAGAAAGAGTCAGGACTCCCAGAAGACTAATACCTGAGTGCAGAACTTCCTATTCTAAGTAAGCTAAATACTCAGTGAGAGGCTGTGTGAAACAAGACTGTGCAAAAGAGGCACAGGCAAGATTCCCTAAAGCACAACAGGATGCCTGGGGACAGTGGAGCTGTGGGCCAGCTTTCAGGCAGGAAGACCTGTCCCTCTTGCAAAATCCAAATGAAACTTACACGTTATACTTAAGTTTCCTTAACTGAGCAGCTGGCAGATCTCCTTGTGAACACAGCATAAGAAATCCAAGTAGGAAGCTCCTCCATAAATACTCTTGTCTTCTACCAGGAACTGTCGGAAAAGCATCTCTGGTTGCTCCCGCTGTTTCACTATCATCAACTGAAAAGAGGAAAGAAATGTATTTTTAGGATATAATCATACTAAATGGAGTGTGGTTTCCCTGCATCTATTATTGCATGCTCTTGGGGGAGGGGAGGATGGACAGATGGGATGAACAGAAACTAATAAATCTCCACGTTTCAGTAACTGTATTTATGAACAGGAGAGACGGACTAGTGTGACTTAAGGTGTACAAATAAAATGGCAACCTTTAGACTTAAACTACCTCTGAAAATCTCCTTTGATTAGTGAGAACTGAGCATATTTGAGATACTTGTATCTACAATGCATGCTGGAACTCAATGACATAAAGGAAAATTCCTGATACATAAAACCTTTTACACCTACCAGTAGGTTTTGTTTTGAACAGGGATGAGGAATGAGTCAGAGAGAAGTTACCTTCATAGTGTAGGGCTTTTGGCTCTGGATATGCTTCAGTACTGACTTAAATTTCTTAGAATATGGATTGTCCAGGTCAGGCAGTGAAGTCTGTTAGAATGAAAGCATGGCAGGTTGTTAAATTCCAGTCACATATCTTATAAATTCAGATGAGATTAGCTGCTGGTAGTAATGATGCAAACCGCTGGTAGTTATGATGCATTTAATTCTAACCAGGAAAAAAAAATCTCTCATCTGTTCAAAGATTCATCTGTCTAGGCAATTTTTTTAGTTTCATCTAATCACTGCGTGAAAATTCGCTACCAGAGAGAGCTGTAACTATTGCAAAGCGTTTTGTTCCAATTTTAGCAATACCCATTCAATTGGATCTTAATATCTGAAACAGTATAAGGTTTTAAAATGTTGTGAAACCTCCTCTCCTGTAAGTGTTCAGACTGCCAAAGCTTATTTATTAAAGTTTGATGGATGTTTGATGATGATGTATGTTCGGGTGTGCATAAATTGTGAGAAACGGACTAGTCATCTACTCACAGCCTCTGCGCTGATGTGTGCGAAGGACGGCACATTGAAAAGCCCCTGGATGAGCTCTGGGGGTACGCTGACTCCCAGCCACAGGAACATGATCAGACCATTGGCCAGAAGGAAGGCCCCTCCTTCTGAGAGACGTTCCTCAGAGCAGCGGACAGCAGCTGGGATGGCATCACTCTTCAGATCCAGGCTGTGCTGTGGGGCAAAAATGTGCCAGAGTTGCAGACTTGGTGACTTCAAGGTGAGTAAAGCTATAATCAGATCCTGAAAAGTAACTACCAAAAGGTTTAGCATATCTTAGTGGTTCCTTTCCAGATTAGAGGAATTAGAAATCAAACCTCCTCTTTTTCAGTTAACACACTGTGTGCAAAGGAAGGCCTGCCGTAAGTGGGGAAACACTTGCAAGAGCAGCACTGATCTTTAGCAGAACTAGCATCTCTCATTAGCATGAGCAAAAACCTTGCTAAATGTACACTTGGAGTCTTTGAGGATGTTGAAGTCAGCAATTGATTATGTTCATTCTCTATTTTCCAATAAACTAGAGGTTCTACCCTCCCTCCTCAATTTAGTGCAACTAGTGACTACCTTGCCATAAAAATGTAATCCAGCAAGGTAGTGTAGTGCTTGCCCAGCAAGCAGAACATTTCCTGCAGCTGCACAACTACAAGATGGCAGCATTCTGAAAACAGTTACTGAAAAGGAAGAGATGCACAGCCAGCGTACTCACAAGTGGCAGAAGTTGGGGATAGAAAACCAACTGTGTGTCAGCTACCCCCATAGAGGTGACCAGCTGGCGATAGTAAGCTCGCTCGTCGGTTGGAATTTCTGGCCTACCAACTAGCACGCAGCTCTTTGACAGGCAGTTCATGTACATAGGTAGCACCTTCATTGCATCTGGAAGAACGAGCTGAGAAGCAAAGAAAGATTGTTAGACAGTACAGCCCACGTGCATGGGAAGGAGGGCTGGACTTTCAGACATTTCAATAAAACACTGATTCTTGTATTCGAATAAGGAAAAAACCTAACCAAACAAAACTGGTTTTTGTGTGCTGTTTCAAACCAGAGTGACATCTCATATAATAAATTATATAAATTCCAGTGCTTATGGGATTTTGATTTAGTTCAGCCATCTTTTGGATATTTTTCTGAAATGGAAAAAGACTTTTGTCAGAAACAGTTGCTGAGAGGATTTGCCAACATGTTGCTGTTGGTTCAGTATGACCTCCCCAAATGTTCTGAACTTATAAAAGAATGTCTTAAGTTAAAATAATTTTTAAGTAGTGAGCAATGTAACTAATCGGGTTCCTAGAGCTTCTTACTACCCTTGGGTAAGAAAGGATTTAACAGCCTTATCTTAATCACCAAGGATCTTCCGCCTAGATATATCAGGTATTTATCACTCCTGCAATCTATCACCTATGTGCGATTCAGATTGTTTACTAAGATACAATGTTATTTTTATTGACAGTGATAGTATTATTTGTCAGAAATTAGAATACCAAAATCTGTAACAACATTAGAAAAATGAAATCTCTGTGATTCAGCACGTAATTCCAGCAGGAAAAAAAATGAAAGGCTGTCTAATTGCTCCCACTGAATCGCACCTGTCATTAATTATATTTGAAAGAAAAGGAAAATTTTCCTTTCTGGCACTGTGATGGTGCAGGGATGGTTGCTCATCTGCTGTAGCGCATGGCATGGGGAGGATGGAGCGCAGGTGGGTTTTACCTGGCTTACTGCTGAGGGGCTGGCACAGTTCTTCCTGTAACACGCCAGCATGTGAGCTGTATGGTTCACCAGCATCTCTCTGACCATCTTTAGCGGTTGGCTTAGAATGGCTTTAAAAGCTACAAATACAGAAGAATAAAGGAGTGTGCTAAAGACAGATGTGTACTCTTGGAAGTGCCTAGATTCTGCTAGCTGCTGGTTCTACTAATTCGGGGTCTACGGCTGTTTTGTAGTCTCTTTTACGGACAACATGTGCTAGGATGTTTATTCATCTTTCCAAAAAAAAAAAAAAAAAAAGAAAAATCCCAACCCAAAAGCCCAAACCTCCAACACTATGTCAGGATGTGCATTTCCACTGCACAGTTTTGTGCATTACATGTTTGTAGCTCCCTTCACAAGCTTTCCTTTATGGCAGTATGACTAAAATACAAAATCTGTCTTTGGAATTTTATAATACTTCAAGAGTTGCACAGGCTTGGAGGAGCAAGTTACAAAACATGATTTACCCCTAGGTGATCACTCCAGCTCCCCTTCTTTTCCCTTCCTTCACCAAAAAGTAAAAAAGGAAAGAAAATCTTTCTGTTACAATTTTACCTGACTTAGCAAAGAAGTTGATAAGCGCATCTGTCTCACAGCTCTTGTAGACATCTGCTAACTGGGAGCTACAATTCAAACCTATATTGTGTATGCGAAGTCTTCTTTGCCCGCTTATGGACGTGTAAAGGACAGCACACTACAAAACAAGTATAAAATATCATTTATTTTTGTTTTAAAACAAAAAGCTTCACCTGCTTGTGCATAGAAGGCATATAATTACTTGTGAAGACAGCCTAGCCTCCCAGTACTACTGCAGTGCTGCTGAGAACTGTAGGACCGACATCCCTGTGGTCTTTATGGAAGTATAATAGACATGACTATGACAATAGTATGATTGATTCAAAAGCTTGTTACTCTCATTTGCTACATGCTGATGGTATAATCTGGAAAGAGGAGTCCACTCATTGTAAGTTTGTAAACCACACTTTGGGTAATATTTGAACAGTTCAAAGACTCCATACAAACAATGAGATGCTTGCTGACAAGTGCTCTGCCCAGCACATTAGCTCCTGGCAAAAATGGGACAGTAAAACTTTCTCATCTAGAAAAGCCGAGTGGTTCTTTTTACATTAATAACTTGCTTATGAAGTGAGGCAAGGTGCTGCTAACCCCTGTAGCCTGCAGCTTCCATTAAATATGGAGAGTGTAATTTAAGAATTTCCTTATGTCTCCAGTTCTACTTCAATATAACGTTGATACTTGAACATAACATGTTGCATTCCACAAGTATCTCTCACATGAAAAAGCTGTAAATATAAATCTACACCCTTCGCTGCTGCACCGTGGTGCTAGGAAGTGATCTCAGACATACCAAAGTGGGTGATCCCCAGTGCTGTATTCATACACAGGGATTAACTGCTGACCTATGAAATGTATTTACAGGGACAAGCTAAAGCCAAGTGCAACAGAAACAAAAAATTTAGATTATTTTGTAGCTTAAATTTAAAACCTTGCAAGTTGCAATATTTTCTGTCATCAAATGAGAAAAAGGTCACGACTAAATGAATCTAGAGTAGTAAACAACAGACTCCCAAAGGATGGGATGCTCCCACTCCTAACAAAAGACGTATTCCAGTACATTTCGGGGGCTTCTAGCACCCCAGTGCCAAGAGCCTGAAGGGAGCAGAGCAGCTAGCTGACAGTGTGCAAGCCAGAGCTTCGACTGCACACGTACCATTTCTGTGTAAGAAGTAATGAATCTTACACACTAAATTAGCTTAATAAAATGGGGGAAAAAATAGCTGTTGGGGTCTCACGGAGTGTTGTGAAAGCATTGTGGCATCATCCCTGAACAGACAGGCAGGAGAGCACACAGATTGTCACAAGGAGCATCATTTGTACTGCAACCTTTGGATACTTAATTAAAACAAATTTTTTTTTAGTAGTAGTAATATTCTGTCTCCAGAGTGTGTGAAAGATGGGCCATGTTCCCATCAGTGTTACACCATAACTTCTTTTTGTTCTGCCTGCAATTCTTGCTCACAATTTCACATTAGAGGTAATTGTTTTTTACCTGAATTAAGGCTCCACTGTCTTCATTCAGTCTGTCATCATGTTTGAACTCTACTGTCACTGCCTTGTCACAGTCAACTGCTGCCATCTCTACATCTGTGGTGTTGTTCATGTAAATGGCACCAAAAAAGTCTGTAGCCCTGAAGCCTACAAGATTAAAAAAATAAATGTAGCCTTCTATTTAAAAACAGCAAAAAAAAATTGGCATTACTTTGTGACTTTTCTTTTATGGGCAATCAATTTTGTTTCCTGAAACAGGAATCCTTTTCTTCTCTAGGATGTGCAGCCTCGGGGCTCCACCAACTGTCCTTGCTGATGGCAGTTTCTGACAGTTGGGTGAGTGGGAGAAGCTGATAGGCCATGAAGTTGTGCTGTGACTGTGAGATCACCCAAAACCTTTTGAGCCATTGACTTGGCCATGTTGTATGGGTCTGTTTCTCAGATACTTGCATCTGAGGTAAAAAGGAATGCTTGAAAAGTAAACACAGTAATGTCATTTGGTGTAGGAAAACAAAGGAACATACAAGTGTTTCTTATACAACTTTCTTGCAATCCAAGATGCATGCATAATGATCAGAAGCCTTACAATTAAAAAATAATTATTATGGAGGCATGTACAGGAAAGGCACTTTCTCAGTCTATCCAATTACTTTCCAAGAGGTATGAAATGAAATTCAAGTGATCTGTACAGCACTATATTATTTAAAATTATATATTCTCACATGCATTCACGTTTATTTTCATTCCCAGCGGGCCCCATTACCTGTACTAGTCCGAACCCTCATTATTGCATCAAATCCGATCTTTTTTTCTATGTCCTTCCTGAGGTCACTTAAGAACCGTGGGCTGTCGGCATCGAGCTAGAACCACAAAGCAAGAGCAAAAACCGCAGTTCACCACCGGGTGGCAGCAGCACAGCAGAAAACCAACCCTCTCCCGGCTTCCCGTGACCCCCCATCCGCGGCATCAAACCGGCTCCTCTCATAATGTAACATCTCTCTTTTTTCTTTGAAAAATATATTTTAAAATGTTAGGGTTTTTTTTTTTTTGTTAACAGAAGCATATGTACACAGGTATCCACCAATATATCACTAGGCCTGGACATCAAGGATTCCTACTCAATCAAATGACATCCAGTACCACATGCTCTTGGACTTCACAGGCTGACTAGGATTTTATGGCACAGCCGTTAACAACTGCAGAGTAGCCTTGGTGACTGTGCAAAAAATGCTTCTGCAGGTCAGCTCATGCCACAGAGAAAGTCCTCTACTGCCCAGAGAGATTCTTCTGAGACTGTACACAAGGGTGTAAAACAACAACCTTGTGTTGCGCTTTTGAAGGGGTCTTTACTGTAAGCATTTGTATCTCTATATACGGGAATAACTGACTTCCCTGCTCAGATGCCAGCATAGTAAGCAAGTGGATTTGATTTTTAGATACCAACCAGCTTATTATTGTTTCAAAAGATATATTTGAGCCTGATCTGCCATTTCTAAGTCTCCCCTGATGTAAGTAAAAAGTAGAGTGACTACAAAACTATGTAAAGTATCAAAGCACACACTTTGCAAATAAAAACAACAAATCCCTAGGTGTTACGGTACAAGAGGCAGGAAACCTGCCACACTTACCTGGAAATTGTTGTACTTGTACAGTGTTCCTCCAGTGTACAGTGTGACAAGACCCATGGAGGCTATGTCCACATACTCATTTGGGAAGATGAACAAATTCACGCAGCAGCCATTGGCCACACAATCCCTGGCTAAGGGCTCATAAGAATTTACTTGGGGCTGGAAGAGCATCTGCACAGAATTAAAGAATACAAGTGTCATAACATCAATTAATTGTTGGTAGCCAACCATAATCCAAATGTCCTCTTGAAGAAAAAAACATTAAGTGGAACTTGTGAGGTGTGGATTTAATGAAAAACATGTTGCCCCTGCCCATGTACTGTATATAGGGAACCAATTTCAGTAAGTTCTTAGAGAACTAAGTCACTGAACAGGCAGGCAGTAAAAGCTCTTCATGGGTGAAATTACTGATTTGCTGCCTGGGTTTTTCGTTATTGATGGGAATGGTTGCTTTACTGTTCTTTGACTTTAAATATTCCTACATAATCAGGGCACACTAAGAATGGGAACATTTTCTAATTCAACAACACATCTTCGTAAAGAAAAGAAATGAAAAAAGGTTGAGGCTCTATTAGAGAAATTCAGCACGGTAGCAGTCCCCTGTTAGAGCAGAAAATACCTTTTCTTTATCTGTATTGAGTAGTTTTTTGTCATCTCTGTTCCTCATCTTCCCTGGTGCTTCCGCAGTTGGCAATGAAGAATGGAAAATAAACAATTTTCCAGCACATTCTGCAGCCTGTTACAAAGACACCATATTGGCATATTTGTAAGTGCTAAGATGAAAAGCCTAATTTTCACACATTGTGGCATCTCAGAGAACAATGTAAACTTTTTGCAAGTTCCTCAGAGCTAAATCATTCATTTACAGACTCAAAATTTAACAGACATAAGTCCCAAAACAAACTGGGAATTTTACACCAGTGAATTCCTTAGCCTAGCAGATGAATATAGAATGGTTAGGGCTGGAAAGGACCTTAAGATCATCTAGTTCCAATGTTGGCTGATGCATCATTACAGTAGTTTTTATAGAGAAGTTTTAAAATCTTGATGGGCAAAACTAGAAGTACCTCTCTTGGAGACTTCCCAATTGGATGCAAGCATTATGCAGTAACCACCAAGCATCAAAACTACAAATATTACGCTGGAAAAATTAAAACAAAAAATAATTTAACAGAAAAATTATTTCTTTCCCTTCAGGCACACTAGTGATAGCTACACTCATAGACAAGTGACAATTACACTCCTGTACTAGATTCCACATTCAAATCTACACTAAAAGGCCGGAATAACAAAACTTACAATGAACATCTCCTCTTATCAGTAAGAAACAAAGTAACTGCCATTTTTATTCCATTTTTCTATTCTTACTTAGAACACTAATGAGGACATAATATTTATTGAGATGACATACTCCTGACAGAAACCCCTGAATTCTGAAGAGTATAACAACAGTGGCAGTGTCACAGGCCTCTTTGTACTATAAATAAGCTTTTCCATCAAAACTTAGAAAATCCAGCTTATTGCTTACTATTGAGACAGCTAGTGGGAATGAACAAAACAAACCAGACTATTTCAGCTGCAATCCTCAGGTCCAGCTGTTCAAGCACTTCAGGGCTGAACCAAAGTGAAAGAAAAGTGAAATAAAAAACAATGAGCAGTTCCAAGGTCTTCAAGTACAGAAGCAGCTCAGTGTGATGAAGGGAAGGAAGAGGAGTGATGGATTTGTCCTTTTCCTGCTCCAGAATTAGCCACACATCCAGGTTAAAACTGTCAATACCCAAGACCACAGACACAGATCAGCTTTGGTACTCCTCCTATTGAAGATCTTGAGATGTTCTCAAGATATTCCACATTTCAAAATAAGCCAAGGCATACTGCTGGGAAAACAAGAAATCTCTTTGCTAAGGCAAAAATGCAACTGAAGACAGTGTCTTACATTTTATAGAGCAGAAATGCAATTGAAGAGTGTCTGACATTTTATAGAGCAGAAATTTCACCCCTAGTATTTCAAGCATAAGTATCTTTAGTCACAAGTGCTAATTTCTTCAATGCATTTTAAGAAGCATTCTGTTGAAGACTGAAAGAGTTACCAAATATCTGTTTGTCATGATACGCAGCAGGAATTACTGACACCACTTTTGACACACTTTCTAAAATGTACGTGTATTATTTCTAAAAGTGTATTAAAATTGATCCCAAATAGGACCACAATCCATTTTAAATCTTTTTAGACAAGAATTGTCTTCCTGAGCACAGGTATATGCATATTAATAATTCACAGTGGAAATCTTTACAAATTATAGCTTTAAAAAACTGAGCTAAATAAAAAGCTTACTTAAGAGCTGCTTTCTTTTATAGCCAGCACCAAAGTCAAGTATTACAGAAGAGGATTCTGACAGAAACAGTAACCAAACATGTTTTGCATACACACCTTCCAGTGTAAGAAAACGGGTATTAAACAAATATTTAAGATACAGACTTGAGCAATGTTCTGTATTTTCAACAAATTTATCTACTCAAAGTCATGCTTTACTTATACACAGCTTACAGATAAATCAACTATTTTAAAACACCACTGGCTGTTTTTTACCCCTACAAATCTTGCGATGAACCATAGTGGCATCCTTTTAATTGGCAGCGCTTGGAAATGTCAGCATTTCAGAGGGTGTCCTGGACATACAGAAAGTGACTGGGGATGCATCTTGACCTGGGGATTCATTTTCAGCAGTATACAGGCTGTGAAAATAGGCAGTTAAGCAGAAACCCTCCATTCCCCTACCTGATTCAGTCATAAATCATCATAAATATCTTATTTTGCACAAGAAATCTGCAGAAGCAGAAGAAAGGGCAAAATTGTATCTTCCACTGACTCCTTTTTCCCATCCTCCACACATGCAAGGATGGGTTATCTGTGCAAACATTCAGAGTATCTATTAGTTCCTGCTGCAGTAACTATATCCTTTTTTATTTCTCTCAAATGCTGCATGAGAAACAGATTCCTGCTTCTCATCTTCTCCTAAACATCCATTCTATGTAGCAGAGACTCTAGGGACTGGCTTTCCCAAAAAAGCATAATCTGGAAACACATGTATGCCTGTGAGTGTTCTCATTTCGACTAAAGCAGTTCAGACATACTGTTAGAGTACAGGAACATTAGTCCTGGAAATAATCTGTGCCTCTTTTTTTTTTTTTTTTCTCATTTCCCATTGTGATTTATAGGAGACTCGGTACTGGCTTTTAGCAAATGGAACTTCTGTAGCTTATCAAGTCTGATTCTCACTTCTGTAGAGAGGAACATTCTAACCTTTAGTGCCTCCACCCCAGCCTGGATAACAGGAGCGAAGATGGTCTCACTCTCATTAGTGTCTGCAAACATCTCTGGAATCTGGTCCAACAAGCTATGAAAGAGGAAAGGATCAGTGTCTCAGCTAGTTAGCTATTTGGAATACTCCCCAAACTACCTTGTAACATACCAATTCAGATAGGAAAATTTTGATTGCTGAATTTCTTAGGATTCCAGCCAGAATAAAACAAAATAGGTATCTTTAAATTCTAGGAGATCTGTTATTTCAAAGCTGGTAACAAAAAAGAACATGCAATAAAAAAATAAATAAAAAATAAATATCTAAAAGTTAAGGAGTTCTGGTGTGCTGTGAGTCCTTAGATCATACCCAGGTGTGCATCCTATACATTGCAAGAGGAAAAACATGCAATAATGGCACACAGCTGCTACCCCCGTCACATTTCTGAAACAGCACAGCTGAAGATGCATGGTCTACACCTGGCCTAAACACACTTTCCAACTGAGCACTTGGGGGGGTGTTGATATCCCTTTTTCTTTGCTTCAGAGGTGGAACTGTATGACTTGAAGCATCTGCTGGCTTCTACAGTATTTCAATAAACACATGTACCCTCCCATCCCCAATAATACAATTGACTAAAAGGATTAATGCATATGATAAGCTTTCATATCTTATTTTCATATGGACTAATCATACTTTACTTGATAACAACAGATCGTGAATCCTGGAAGTTAACAAGGAAACCATCCATCAAAGGAACAAAAACTTCTCCAACATCAGAGACCACCATCATCTGAGGCTGAGCTAAGCTGCTTTTGACATTAAAGAAGTGGAGGACCTTGTTATAAGTGACAAAACCAACTTGAATTGCTGAGGATTCCTCTTGCTCTTCTCTGTAAGAAAACCAAAACCAACTGGTTATAATTCTGAATTTCTGATCTTGCAATAAAAGCATTCCTTTGCAATGCAAGGCTGCTTTCAGAGGATTATCCATACAGGGAGCAATAAAGCAAACAACAACCAAGTCATGTAATGACATCAATCTCTGCCTTAGTTCAAATTAAAACACCCTGATAAAAATCAAATGCTGTATTGCTTACTTTAAAAAAAAAAAAAACATATAAATTTACATCAACCCTATCAACTGCATTCCATCCAAGCAGTGAAAAATCCCTAAGATAAAGAATAAACCAGGGATAATTTTTTCAGATACTGCTCTTATCTGTGGTGGTCTGAATATCCAGTTGCTTCTATCACAGTTTTAAAGATTAGCTGTAATGCAGTGGCCAGTTGCCTATACATCTCATAAACTATTTAATTATTTTTAAAGTCTCAGAATGAGATGTCTGGATCACAGATACACAAGTGCTTTCAAATATTTCTTTGGGCTTTTTGTTGTTTGTGTGTTTTGGCTTTTTTTTTTTGGTTGGTTTTTTTTTTGTGTGTGTGTGGGCTTTGTTTTTGTTTTTAAATTATATAAAAATCATACTTGCACAACTAGTGTGATTTTTCTGAGCTCATAAGCACAACTTTTATCAACACATTTCTCTATTTTTCTAAATACAGTCCCAGGGGTTTCTGGTTTGGAACACATAAGCTAGAAAATGTCTGCTGTAAAATTTCAAGCAAGCAAATAATGTGTTTTCAGCTATGCTGCAAGTCTACAAAACCAGAGTTCTTAATATCAGGTCTCAAGACACCTACTTTAATCCTTTCTAACTTCTCAGCCACTTCAGTGGCTTTACAGCACTTCCATATTCATAGCTGGAGAAGGCCTTTAGACCAACCAGCCCTTTTGTGACACAGACTGCTTTGCTACCCGAAGTCCTTCCTCTCAAAGATATGGGCACAAGATGAATTGCCAGCACAGGGCTCTCACCTCATGTGGTAAGAGCAGAATATTTTTGCAGCTGTCTTTGTCCAGCAACAGAAAATTAACACACCTTTGTGTCTCAGCACCAAAATAGAAGTTTCAACATAAATTTTGGTGGAATGCCTTAAGTTCTTGTTTTGGGGGGGCTGGGTTTTTTTGGTTTTTTTTTTTTTGTTTGTTCATTCGTTTTGGTTTGTTTTTCTGGTTGGTTGGTTGGTTTGTTTGTTTTGTTTTTTTTTTTATTACTATTACTTAAAGACCACAGATGAGTCTAAAGAAACTGAAGGACCTGCCTTTTCTTTGTCTTTTTCTATTGGTTTTTTCAGAGAACATAAAAACTTTGGCCCTGCAAGCATTATTTAGCAGCATGTATCTGCAGAGTGCTATGAGGAAAAGAATTTTTTGTGATGCAGATACACTTGCTTTCATTTTCTTCAACTTTCCCTGTTCAAGCTTAGGTGTTTATTATCTTCAAAGTCATGACCAATCCTGATGGAAAGCTCTGAGATATGTTCAGGATAGTATCAAACACTTGTGTCTCCAGGATAACCTTCAATGACAAAGTACTTTAGAGGTGGCCTTCCATGGGCATCTAACAACTAAACCTTCACCCTGCACTGGAGCTTCTTTCATGCACAAAGATCCCAGAAGGACACATGATATATGATTTTTAACACACCCCACCCCATCTCCCACCCTTCCTCACTTCGCTTTCTCCATTTAAATCTGTTTACCTTCTTGCAAGTATTGTTAGTTGGAATGCATTTTCTTTCTGTATGTTCTTTAATGCTTTTATATGCCTTCACTGAGAAACAGCCACTTAATTTCCCAGTTTTCACTGTTCTCATTGAACTATATGTGTCTGCATTATTTAAACTTTAACGAAAACTACCCTAATACACTATACTAAAAATTATACTAAACTGCAATAAAATAGTACATTGTCATTAATATTGACCAGTAGTAATACTACTATCGTGTGTTTAATGCTCATAAAGCAAATGTGCTATATTTAATAAAGTATTTGTGGCCTAGAAGATTTTTCTCCTCTCAAGGACAGAGAAGTCATACAGCAGAGTTTTAGAAGCTTTAAAAGTTTTGCTAATTAAAAATAAGAGCTAAAGACACAAGCCACCAACACCATGGCTTTAGAGAGACTTGCCATCCTTGAGAATTCTGGTTTTGGTATTTTCTGTTTAATTTAATGAGAAAGGAAGCATTGCAGTAAACATAACTTTACAGCAAGTCAAAGCTACGAGCTGGGTGGTAGCTGACAGCACCACTAGAAAGAAGAAAGGAAAGGAATTCAAGCTATATGTGCAGTTACTATGACAGATTTTTTCCATTCATACAGTAAGCCCAGACATCAACGTTTAAGAAATGCCAGCAGTGAAAATTAACATTTGGTCACTATCAGCTCAAAAATGCCTGTACTGTAAATCTGGACATCTTCTGTTGCTTGTTTTTACCTCTCAACATTCAAACTTCCATGAAAAATGCTATGTAGTAAGTAAGTTAAGCAAAACACACTTTTATTTCTTTACCTTGGAAGTTTATCTAGAAGAGTCTTGAGCTCATCACATATGAGTTTAACCAGACCGCTCTTGATGTTTCTGTACGATACATCAATCATGAAGATATAAGCTGGTGGCTTTGGAGGCTTGTTGTTCTACAGAAAAAATGACCATTTACAGGGACAATTATACAGTGCCCTGCTATGTAGAAAAATTTACAGGTGGTACCTTAAGACAATCTAAATACAGCACTCAATTGTTTGGAAAATGCTATGGATCATAAATAGTAACTACTGTAGAAAGCTGACACTCACTGGGTAAAGTCCACTCCTGGAATAAAACATTGTTACTGGAGAACAGCATCCTTATGGAATAAAACATGCAGAGGTTAACAGTTTACCAGGTAAGATGAAACACAAACATCTTTTTCTGGAATTCAAGAGTTTAAACAGATTTGCCTTTTGGCTTTTTCTGTACCCATATGGATTTTGCATTCCCTACATCAATATGCAATACCATTTTGTTAATGTGAATGTTTACATTCAGTCTTTGTTAGCATTTGTCCTAACAACTGTTAAGTCATTTCCAAGCAATCTGGAAACAGAAAATACAACTTAGGTACTGAACCAGAATTACAGTATCGCAGTTCTTAGAAGTACTAAGTGGTGGTCATCTGACACCTATCTGTCTGTTGTGCTCCAAGGCATTCTAGACGGCTGAACTGTACTTTCAGGAATAAGCTGACTTTGTGTAAGATAAGCGAAGTATGAGAGCGGAACATTCAATGTATAGAGCTGCTGCATACACAGCAGTGACTTGGGCTGGTACGGGTTCTTTAGGGAATTCCTCTTATTCATAATGTAACTGGCAATCAAATCGGGACATACGCTACTGACACAAGTTTCCGTAATAAGAAAAATGTAAGATGCTTTGTTTCCAAATAAAGCAGTGTAATGCTTGGAGAAGTACCTAGGAAGAAGATCATATAAAGTGAACACAGAAACAGTAATCACCATACCTGATGATTATAAGACTGGTTTTTCTAATTCCCATTAGGATAAGCACTGCTCATTACTTGGTGTGAAATTCAGGACACCTTTTCAATTATACTGTTTCACTGCCTTCACATACAGGGTTCTGACCACTCAACCAAACTAAACTTCAGAAAACTCCATGTACGAAAACCATCATCTAACCCCTGAATTATGACTTACCTGTAGTCCGGGAACACTTTAAACTTAACATTACACCCTTGATCTCTCCTTATTTGAATCATGTAAATCAGAATTAATTCCTGTAAACTAAAACCATGCATTATTTTTAAAAGCGGTTCTGTTTCCTGTGCTTGGATTCTATTTTCAAAAACTGCATCAAACACTACTTTTAAACTCTTGTATCACATTGCCTTCATAAAGAATCCCTGCATAAGTTCTGACAAATACATTGTAGAAACAAGGACTTGTGCTCTTGCCACATCTGCTTTGCATGAGCACAATAATGCAAACCAGCTGTTATTTGTTAACTTTTCTCGTAGCTGTACACCCTTGTCATTTGATAAGCACAAAAGGAAATGACTTTTCAGTTCTGGTCTTAAACTGGATTTATAAAGGAATTAAATTTTTGCAACTTGAAGCAAAATGAAAAATTAATTGTAAAATAACGTTAACATCTGTAACATCTAATGACTTAGCATTTCCAGTGTGACTGTTAATTTTGTAAGAGATTTCTCTTTTGGAACATTCTAGTAAGGCTACTGATGGGTTTTTGCAACAGGACAGACCATTCTGGATGACTTACCAAGTAAACTCCCCTATTTAAGCTGTATGACAAAAGCCACTGCACCAAAGATGCTCTGTGATGTTAACTGCACCAGACAGGGTTACGCTCTGGAGCAGAGAACTGTGAAAACGGCACCAACCATTTTGTACACACGACTTTTCAAAAGCTGAGCTGCCAGAAATCAGCAAAGCTTAACTGAAATTGATAGAACAATACTGGATGTGCACTGAGGATCCCACACTGTATTTCTGTAACACCTCACGATCTCTCCTGTTCTGGGGTTTAATCCACACTGCAATAAAATTCATATGGGTCACCGCCGGGATTTCACTGGATTTTGGAGAAGTACCCTAGCGAGAAAGCAGAATTAAACCTGTTCATTTTCTTCATACCAGCAATACTTTGATGGTCCGAGGAAGTTACCAGTCTCTACTTCAAAGCTTTGTAGGGCCCAGTTGCCTTTCCCCAGCTTTCTACAACCTCAGTTCCATGACAGGAAGAAAATTCTGCCTGATTTTAGCAAGAACAGAAAAATATGTCCATAATGTGGATAGATGTAGCTTTGTAAAATGATCTGAAGTTTGAAAAGTTTAAGTAACTTACACTTTCAAAAGTATCAAATAGAGTTTTCCAATAAAATCAACTATACACAGTTACAGTGACTAGAGTGGGCTGTGGGAAGAATTCTTTAGTGTGTTAATACTGGAAAGAGAACTCATTCCGTTGTACTTACTGGTCAGAATACTAAAACTACACTTGCCAATAAAAGAATAATTGTCAAATTCTCTTGTGAAGGTTTTCAATATTGGGAAGGCAATTCTGACATGTGTCTTGCCTTAAAAAAACAAAAAAGGACATGCATCTAAAATTCAACACTGCATCAGAATGTCAACACGCTACTAGGACCAAATAAACACCCATGAAAAACTGGTCACCCACCAATTTGCTGCACTCTTTATTACTCTTACTTCCTAGTCTCATACTCTGCAGCACAAAATAATAAAACATTATATTCTCCACATCTGTCTAAATTTTCTAGAATGTTCTTGGACTCCGATATTCGGCTTACAGATGCGTTTACTGTAAGTATTTAAAGGATTTTGTTTGTTTTGACATAAAATCATAAAATTAGTTTTTACAATTTTGAGTATTGGAAATACTCACTCGGCAATAATCCAAAGTAGCAACATATTCATAAGATCCCAGAGACAGCTCAGGCCTTTCATAGTGGTCTACCCGCTGGCCAATGTGGTCCAGATGTTGAAAGAAGAATGGAGGGACTAAAAGCCAACACAAGAGCAGGAAAAAAAAGTTTATATTCTGGGGAGGAGGGGAACAGCCTGGCACCTTCTTTCACCACATACAATGTACTATTATATGTGTATAACTACCCTGTAACTGATCGAGGAAAGAGTTTAAACACTTACCTGGGTTGCAATATTGGTGTGGTGTTTTTTTTCCCCAAGACCAGCTTAAAAAACCCCAAGCAAACAAAAACACCGCAATATTCTAGTAATGACAGCTCCTTTTGTATTTGGAGTACAGGGTGTATTCCCCTATAAATGTTCACATGCTCCCACCTCTACATTGTCAGGTAAAACTGACCCAGGTCATTTCCACAGGCAGGAGCCTTTTACCCTCTGGACTTAACAGTCTATTCACATGTTCACAACCCTGGGCTACTGTACAGCAAAGTGCATTGGGAACCTTCTGCAGATACAGATATAGGGTGCATAACTCCAAAGCAATAAGAAATCAAGTGAGTTTGCCTCCATCGATTTCCATACAGCTAGTCTGATGGTTAGAGTCATACTGACGAGGAAGAGTCACATATGGGTTTTAGCTCCTCTTTCCTTAATCAATGTATATTTAGAATGCTTATTTTTCACATTGTTGCCCACAAAAACTGAATGTGCATGAGAATGGCGGGAGTATCTATTTAGTGGGTTGGCCATTTTCAGCCCTCATTAAAATTTTATTTTAAAATGCTTTCTGAGTTGGATATAAGATAGCATAGCAATATAAAGCATGATTTAAAATGGACACTAGAACTCTAATGTCTTTCTTAAAATGTTTACAATGCATCTAAATTTCTCTTCATGAGAGTTTAAACTGGTAAATTATGAAATTCGTTATCTGCACAAATATTTGAGAGTCAGAAGAGAAGTTGGAATGAGTCTGTCAAGGTTCACATGTCAGAGCTGAAAAGACTACTGTATTCGGGAAAGCACTATACCATGTGATCCAGCTGAGGAAATCCAACTTGATACAAGTATCTAGAAAGGCTAGTTCTGCCAAAGATTTGGGATTTAGCCAAGCACATGAGAACAGTTATGAGTCACATGCAGCACACTTGAACAAATATGGCATGGTATCTTCTGTGAAAACCAACACTTGTCACAGTAAGATTAATAGGTTATTTAACCATTGCATCCACAGCCACAGACAGAACTGGTCTAACATGGTTCTAAATATTTGGTTCTTGCTGGACACTTAGATTTCTTAAATAAACTAATTTGGTTGACACAGAAGTTGCTTTCCATTAGCAATACAAGCAGCCCTGTATTCAATGTTAACATTGTATTTCTAAACGGAGTTTTGAATGTATCAGACTGGACTTCATGAGCCAGCATTATTTTTCATACATTTTGTTTTAAACTGTACAGAACGAATTTTTCTATGCATTTTTCTTGTGTACTTTTTGAGGGTTTTTAAAAATTATTTATTTGTGAAATAGGCCTAGTTACCGCATCTCACTGAACTATTTTCTCATCAAGTCAAGAAAATTTAGGGATATAGTTTCTTTTTAGTTTTATAGAATTTTTATGAATGACACATCAGAACAACAACACTTACCATCATTTACACAGTTGCAAAATCCACACTGGTATCTCCTTCCACCTTCGATAAACTGCATGAAAGGACACATATAAGCTTTGCACCGGTTACATCGGATTGGTCCAGTCTCACCATGGCTTACAACATAAAGGGGAGTCTAGATGAAGAAGTACAGGAAGTTTTAAAATGCAATGCAAATTTCAAACCAAATAAAGCGAGCTAGAGGGACTTAACTCTTGTTAAAGACCACCTCATCAGGAGATGATTCATTGTTCAGCATTCACCCAAAATCTGCAGAATGGCTCAACCCCACAGCAGCTAAATTTACAAGTTCACAGGCTGTATTCTGACATTTACCACAAAGAGAGTAAAGATTCACACCAAATGTCTATAAAGTTTCGAAAGCACTGGAAGTTTAGGGCTCCAGGCTCATTTTCTCCAGCAAGGGATTTTTACAGCTCATTAAGTGAAATCTGCTGGAGTCAGGTATTTTGCCTTCTGTCAGATCTGAGCTCATACTGAAATCTACTGCTGTTAGTCTATTGCAGTCTCTCAAACAGGTATTTACTAAGAAAGCTTCTAAGATTTTCTTCTAAATGCTGCCCCTGCAGTGCTGCCATGTTACATGCTATATACTAACATTTAAAGTTGTCAAGGTCACCAGCTACAGCAGATTTAGAAGAAATACTAATAGTTACTGAAGGAAAGTATGTCCAGCAAATACAGTATCTCAAGCACTTGTCAGTTTAATTACACTGACCATGCCTGTTTCTGGCCTCTGCCAAATACCACAGGATTTTCCAGATGCCTCTTTTCAAGTGTAGCAATTGAAAGAGCCCTGTGATTATACTTAATGTTAGAAAAGACATACTTGAAACTACTATAAAAATGAAGTTTGCTTAATTATTTATGTAACTCGGTGTTTTGTATTTTCCTTTTTTCTTACTTCCCTCAATCTCAACTAAAAACTTACAAACATAAGAATGAGAAAAGAAATCCAGAGTTTGGACACATTACACATCCCTACAATTTTTTTAACTATTATGCTTCTTCTGATGGAATGGACATATTTCACCTATTACACACTTTATCTTTTACTGGAGCATAAGGGTCTTTGAATATCTAAAAATATCCTTCCTGTCCTTCTAGCATTCACTGCTTACATATATTTTATTGTACATACTGCAAAGACTATTTTACTCATTTGTTTCTCCAAAGGGTTTAATGCTTTTTGCTAAGGATTTTATACAACAAATAGATTTTTACTATGTCGGTATTCTGAAATATCAAAATTAAGACCTTTACATAAAAAGCATCAGCAATAAAAAAAGAAATGCCATGAAGTTCAGAGCCCATGTGTCTACATTCTTACACATACTTAATGAATTATCTTTTTAAAGACAGAAGAAATAAAAGCAATGTTGGTTTTTTTTTTCTTTGTCTTTCATATTTGGAAAAAAATTTAGCCGTCCCTCCATTTAAGTTTCTTTTAAAGAAACTACCTATTACAAAGTCCTTTTAAAAATACAGGGTTGGAGCCTCAGCAGCCTAGGGGATATGTTTGCAATGACTTACAAGCATGTTTAGGTTTATGTATCAAATGGCTGTCTTGAAGTTACTGAGATTATCTGCAGTCCATGAGGTTAATACATGTGCTCAAGTCTTAAGAAAGTAGAATCCACAGGCAGTGTTCCGTAACCCTATACTAGGCTGGTTTCTGTTTTGTCTTGCCCAGAGAAATAAAGGATTAGCAGAAGCTAGCTATATTTTCTTCCTAACAAGCTTGCAGAACTTTTAAAAAAAAAAAAAAAAAAAAAAAAGATAAAAACGTACAAGTCAAAGAAACAAAAGCAACCAAAAATGCTAAGGGTTTTGTCCAGGAAAGAAAAATCCTGAAAGAATCCTCATGTGTACCTTTATTTATTGATTAGTTTTGAATTTTTTATAATTAAATGAATCCACATCTTTAGTATTTTCTTCAAATAATCTAAAAAATTTACCTCAGTAATGAACACATCTGAAAATAATGCTATCTGTCTGATAATTTCAGAATAAGCACTCAGACTGAAAGCATCAAAACCCCACTTCTTGACAGGAACACCATAGTTGTGAAAGAAACTTTACCTCAAAAATACTGAAATCTTCCAGGACATTACACTGTAAAACTAGACATTCTGTCCATAAAGTAATTTCTGTTTGGGTGTGTAAACAACTGTCAAACTAACTTCTGCCACAGTGAAGGAGCCCTTTGGAAAGATACAAAGATAAAATAATACTGTCCAGGCATTAAAAAGCATAAAATAAAGTAGTAAGCTTAAACTAATGAATGCATAAAAGAAAAACAGACATAAAAAAGGCACGGCACTAAATCGGAAAGTCTTGTTTGATGTGCTCCACTCTGCAGATGTCACTGTACACTAGAAGATAAAGGAGGGACTCGTTTATGGTCCCATGGAACCCAGTGCCAAACTCTCACAGGAGCAGGGAAATAAGATGAAGCTTAATTTGTGTGTGTGTGTGTATTTTGGTTGTTTGGTTTTTGGTTTGGTTTTTTTTTTTAAAAAAATGCAATACTTCTTTTTCTTTTGCCTTGCTATCTATAAAGTACAAGCATTTTCTTCCTCTCCTCTCTTAAATCTCCACCAATAAGTGAATCAAGTTGGATATCTATTATAACTATCTCAACATTTTCTATACTTCTAGACTTGTTATGGCCTAATTCTTCCCCCTCATCTCTTCACAAAACTTCACCCAATTTGCCTGTTTGGACAACATAATTGAGAATTGGTATGTATTTATTGCTGGTGTTCCAGCACTATGCAAATATAAATATTTCTCAAAACCAGTGACTAAACTAATACTCGGTAGCCTAACTCTGAACAGGACACATAAAATTAATTCCATTTAAGTAAGCTGAAAGAATAGAGAGGTAGAAAGAATCAGTTGTGCTGGGAGGCATAACATTATAGTTCTAGGTTAAAGCAAAGGGGAATTGGGCAGAAGGGGTAGGAAATGCTTTAAGAGACCTGCATAAGCTTTCCTTTCTCTGAAACCTCACGGCCCTGCTGAAGTACAAGTCCTGAAAGCTAATCTGATAAACCATAACTTATCCCACTATTAGTGCAAATATAGCTGCAGTAGCAAGAGTTTTATTTTGGAAACATTTCAGCAAGAACATCTCTCAGGAGTCAGAACAGTATCACAAAGCAATAGACAGCCATTGGTGGCACAGCTTCAATATGAAATGCATCCATAAAAATTTCCAAAGGGACTGTAACCTGTGCTTTAAAGTCTGAGAAAGCCGACTTACTGTTGCTTATAAAAAGGAAGTCCTGACATACTCTTGGGGGTTTCCCTGTGGTGCCTGCAAAGTATCACCATATTCATATTGCAGGATCAGGGCCACAGCTGGAAATTATAAGTGTAAGAGTAAGGGCTGTGATGATGCTCAAGACTGACATGGCACATCTCTGGAAAGGTGCTCTAAAGAGACAAATCTTAAGGAGAGTCTGGAGAACAGGAGAGGCACACGCAAACGCTGATGAAAACTAGCCATTTGTCACAACAAAATAAAATATATAGAGATACGGAGAGCTGCACAGATACGTAACTCCTGGTAACTTGTGATGTAAAAGTTTCTTAAAATTATACAAAATCAGCAGTACTACAGCAGATAAGATAGTTTATACTTATGATGTAGAAAGAACACTAAATACTGTATTTGCATGCTGACTGACAGGGGGAAGGGGGGGGGAAGACAGAACTGCCAACTATTCAGTCCAGACAGTTCATTGAGCAGACAAGCTGTGCATTTTGCCAGGGCAACAAAATCAGAAAGGCAGTATTTCTAAAGTTATTACTTCAATTACATTGATGCAAGTCATTGATGCAATTCATACAAGAATTTTAAGACATGCTAGACAATGTAACTTTCTAATGAACACAGGAGAAGGATGTTGACCAAGTGTGGTACTACTCCCCAAGGTGATCTTCTGTTTAGTTAATACAGTAAAGAGATAAAGAAAACTCCTCCAGAAAATCAAAGAGAATTTTGAAATGTAACACTGATGTTTTTTGGGGGAAAAAAAAAAAAAAACCACAACAAACCATAGGTCATGAACCAAGCCATCTCTGTTTTCTAGGATTGTTGAAGGGGTTTGTTTTCTTTTATTGTATCATCATAGATTGCTTTTGGCAAAGATTAACCAGTCTACAGATAAACCCTCGGTTTTGAGTTGCTTTACTGATTCGCATTAAAATGTCAAGAAAGCATTTCCCTTTGTGATGTTCCCACTGTCTTTTATCAGAAGCCATTCCTTCTGAAGAAAGAAATTATTTTGCCTATTCTTGGTTTTTAGATGTTGAACACTATCAGACTCCTTCAGCTGATGACTCAAGCCAATTTGACTATCCTCTGCAGGGTTCACAGCAGGTTCAAGTACTTTTCGTAACACACTCCTTTTTCATCTATTTCCTTGTCTGTATGCATAACTGCAGCACAGCTAAAGTATCAACCACATGACGCAGTATCTCTTGGCTCTATCCTGATTTTCACAGACCACATACAAAGCAAGCAGCATATTCAAACATTCTTCCTCAAAACCCAGGCTGAACATTCACCTACACACATGGCAGTGCAAAAAACACCATGGCATTGTTAGCAGAGTTTCACTCAAAGTTGACACTGCACATGTGGTCCAATCCAGTGTGTACTAAACTGAATGGAAAACTACTGATTTCAGTGGATCACACCTCAGACTATTCCTTGAAATCTTTATTCACTATTCCCTTTTCAAGGGGAGTATTACAATTAACTGAATAGAGTTGGCAGCATGAAAAGTGTAAACACAGGCTACTTGATTCAACATGAAAATATTGAGAATGTGGGTAAATACATGTAATAATGACAAAATTTTGATGTAATTAAACACCAAATTAATTAGCTGACTACTTTAAAACTTCTGTATCATGCAGGTGACAGAAAGGGGGTGAGGTAAGAGGAGGGGAAAAAAAAAAAAAAAGTGTGTTTACTATCCATGCTTGAAAGAGGCATAACATATCCTTCTGGTCATGATCCCAGACCAGGAATACTAAGCATTAACAAGTCAGTGCTCTCCAGCGCTTTTCAGCTTTGTGGTGCTGACTGTTATCTGAATGTACAGACATGCTCTATCTCAAGTGAAGGTCAGCAGCCAGGATTAACTGATAATAAAAGCAGGAGTGTGAAACTGGATAATCAAGAAACTGTGTTGAACAGAAGAGTTTCAAAACGCTAGCACTTTAAAACAATCAGATGCCAGGCAATAACTGCCTCAATTCAGTCTACACTCACCATAGCAAGAGTGGGAGCTTGTGCAGAGGCAGATACACAAGAAGAGAACAAGGAAATCTAAGAGACAGACAAAACTACCCTAGGACTGTGTTGTTATCATCATGTTGTCATGTCATCCGTCGTCCCCCCACCCCCCCGCATTCCTGTTCATCCCTGAGGGTGACTTACACATTAAATCACATGACAGGACTCAGGTTCATGCCTGTATTAATCTACAGCTTTACTTTGCACATACCACTATCACAGATGGCCCAGCACTGCAGTAACTGTCTGAAATTTCTAAGCATGATTGTCATAAAACCATTGAAAAGCAGAACTGGCAAGTTTTAGGAAGTTTCCCTATGGAATTGGTAAGCAATAATTACAAGGGGGCAGTCAAGCTTCATTGAATTTCACAGAATCATAAGTTTGATTTTCAGTCATTGTTCTCTGGCTTGAAAAATCACTCAGCACAAAATAAAAGATATTTAGCAATATATTTTACTGGAGTAAATAGAAGTCTTAGATACCTCATGCAGGCATTATTTTTATTTCTTTGCAGACCACTGCAGGAGAGCTCTAGAGGATCTTCAACATAGCAGACAGAATTTAGGCTCCAAATACTACTAAATCTTGACAGGCCCAGACTCTTTGTTGTGGTTTAAGCCCAGACGGTAACTCAGAACCATGCAGCTGCTTGCTCACTCCCCTCCTTCTTCCTCCTCCTGCTCCGGGAGGGATGGGGAGGAGAATCGAAAGAATGTAACTCCCACGGGTTGAGATAAGAACAGTCCAGTAACTAAGGTATAACACAAACCACTACTGCTGCCAATAATAATAATGGTAAGGGAAATAACAAGGGAAGAGAATACAACCGCTCACCACCCGCAGATCGATACCCAGCCCGCTAGGAGCAGCAATCTAGCCCTTCCACGTAACTCCCCCCAGTTTATATGCTGGGCATGACATGCTGTGGTATGGAATACGTCTTTAGCTAGTTTGGGTCAGGTGCCCTGTCTCTGCTTCCTCCCAGTTTCCCCTCCGCCCTGGCAGAGCATGAGACTTAGAAAGTCCTTGGTCAGAGTAAACATTACTTAGCAACAACTAAAAACATCGGTGTTATCTGTGCTGTTCCCAGGCTGAAAGTCAAAAACACAGCACTGCATCAGCTACTGAGGAGAAAATTGACTGCTACTGCTGAACTCAAGACACTCTTACATGTCCTGCATGCAAGTTTACCCTCACATCATTATTAGTTTACCCTCACATAAAATTTTTCAAAATTGATAACTAATGTCAAAGACCATTTAATGCAAACACAGCTGTGACCATTTCTTACATGTTCTAGAATACCCTTAGACAGCCAACCAGGCAACACTCAAATTGTACTCATGGAGCTCCAGGTTTAGGGAACAAATACTTAAGTTTGCATATAAATCTAAACGTAGCATAGTGATTGCTGAAGCAACAATTCTCCTAGATGAAATCTGGTGAACAGAAGGCTGCTTCTGAAAAACCTGGAGTTCTGTTAGAAGGCGTTACTGTGACTTTTAATTAAAACTGATTATTCATATTTGCATTCCCGGTAACTTTCTACAACAGGAACTCTCCTGCTCCTATTGTTGTGCAGCCAAACATACTAAAGAAAGAAAGAAGCTTTAATGGGGGGGGGGGGGGAGCATAGACAGGTTTCAGAGTGTTGTAAGTGGAGGTGGATAAAATAGTTCTGCTTATCTACAGGCCTTCCTGAACAATGTTTTTTAGTAAACATGCCTCTAAGGTTAATTAATTTATTTCCACTGAAATCAGGAAGTACTGAGCATACTTAAAATGTCATGCCACATACACAAGCCAACTCTAGCTAGCCAATTGCCATAGGAGTACTTAGAAAATGTAAGAAGAATTTTTGTTATATGAACAAAAAGAAGCAGCGAATATCTCACCTCTGAAGCGAAGATATCTGGGATGAAATTAATACCCTTTTTACAAGTCAAGTCCTTTCCATAATGTTAGTTTTCAAGACCAATATCAAACTAGCTGTTACTTTAAAAATACCACATCAAGTAGGAAAGTTCCTACTCCAGAAATCTCTTCCATGAACACTTTCTCTGCTGTGATACCCTGGATGCTTCAAGCAGACTCCAGAACCTCCAAACATTAATAGTGTTTATATGCAAGTACCCTCCTCTCTTTTATTAACACTGAGCTATAACTGAATGTCACAAGGGGCTGTGTGAAACTGAGCTATGAAACAAGCGATCCTGATAAGAGTACAGACCTGTCCCACTGCTCCTTTACCCTAGGCCTGAGGAGGTAATCTATGCCGCTATTTAGCAAGCAGAGATTACCTAGTTCTGTTGACCACCACATGAAAAAGCAGCCCCCTCTACATATTGCCTATCCTGCAAGAGGAGCTTTCCTTTTCTACAGAAACAAAGAAGGGACATTCCGTAAAGCGTTACAGGACAGCATTAGAGCCTGCTACCAATAGGCCCTAGCTGTAACCTGGTACTATGTTGCTTGATACAAAAAAAAACCCCAAACCAACACATCCAACCACACCCCCCACACCCCAAAACTCAGATTCCCGTGCCTCTTTAAAAAACAGTTGTTCTATGTAATTACACACTTGATACATAGTTGCATTCAAAACACAATACTGCATTAGTATGTACAGATAAGTAAAATATGTATAAACTGAAAATGCAATAACAACTTCAGTTTAAAAAGCAAAACACAACCTTTCCCTCCTGAACTTACCAAATACCAGCAGGTTCTAACACTGAAGTTCCCAAGGTAACAGAGCAACATCTCTGACAGATTAAATTAGAACTTGAACAAATCTTACAGTGTTTAATTTACTGCTGTTGCTACGATCATCTCTAGCCGGTGCTTAAGAGGTGACAATGAAGGGGAAGACAAGGAGGGAAGTCCAGGAGAGCAACGTGTGCTCTAGACAAAAACACGGACACAGAATGGCAGAAGCCATTCAAGCAGCTACTTCAAGTTACAGAGGTATCTAGCAATAGCCAAAGTATTTTTTTTGCTTGAATGTAATTTTTTTTTGGCAAAACAAATTATCAATATTGTTGGCCAATTAATTAAGTGGATATGAATGTTACTTTTTACTTCCCTTCTATATGTACTGCTGCTTAGTGAGGTTTTTCTTCTGCCATTACCATTCTGAAGAATAGATAGAGTCTTCAAATTATCAGAAACTAATTACATCACTTTTATAAAGGCATTTCTCAAGTCTAAATTTTGAATTTTCAGAAAAATTAATCAGGAACTCTGATTAAACTATGAATAAGATTATATAAATGTCAAATTTTTCAAGTCACTGTTCCCATCTCTTTCATAATTACCTCTTTACTATAAATGGCACATGGAACAATATACTACAGAAGTATTTTAAAGAGTATACTTTGAGAGTACTTTAAAGCATACACTAAAACCAAAAAGGCAGATAAAACTAAATCAGAAAATTTACTTGAATTAGGAAAAGCTCTGCTGCCAAAGCCTTTACTAAATTTGGCTCTAAAAGTTCATTCTAGTTACAGAGTGTAGTTACAGGCCAAGAAGCTAACAAAAAATTTATCCTAGATGATGAAGTCTTGGGAAGCAATCCAATTCCAAAAGCTTTACTTCCAAATGCAGACTAGCATGGGGCATACTCCATAAAGAAAGGCTTATCTAATACAGGATTTATGCACCTCTAAGTTAGGCATAGTGAAACTTCTCTCATAGGCAATGGCCTCTGGAGTGATATAAAACTTGCTGGGTGAGACACCTGGAGATGCTTGTCAATCTTGGGCTCTTCATACCACGCAAGAGAGAGTCAGGCACCCCAGAGGAGCTAGCAAAATCCCCAAACATTAACCTGGCAATAGGTAGTTGAAAGAAAAACCAAACCCAAACCTAAAATAGCACTGACAGAGCAGCAATGATGGTCAAATATCCATCCTGCTCCATAGTCCAGGCAGACTCAGAATTATGAGCCCAGAGTTTCACAGTTCTCTCCCAAATGAAAGAATCAACAAGAATGCTTTGGAATTGGAAATGGAAGAAATAGTAGCGCTTAGGCTCACACTTTCCAGTATGGTATACAGCAGAGCTCAGGAAATAAGTTTATGCTACCTGGAGAGTCTCTACACCCATTTATTATTCTAAACAACCCGACAACGGATTGGCTGTAAAAGTACCAATGCAGTCCTAAGAACAAGGAGGAATGTCTAGTAGGGTGGCTCTATTCTGAAACTAACTGGCCTAGCTGTCATCTGCACTGCGGTATTGGTACATGTGCTCTCTGTCTGGTTCACTGACTTTCATCAGTTTAAATGGGATAATGTGGAAATTTAAAGACACAACGAACTCTTCTGTATAAACAGGCAAAGAGCTTGGTGGTCAGCTCACTTTTCCTGCAAGGGTAAAAAAAGTGTTTCAACATCATCAGACTAAGCATCCTAACTAATAAGCTATATCACATGTGGCTTCTACTCCCATCATGCTTTAAAAAAAAAAAAAAAAACATGACAAAGAAGCACAGATTATTTTGACATTGTGCTCCAAAGACACTGACCTCTGCTGGATCTTGGACAACCCAGATGCTAGAACTGCTGAACATACAAAGCAATCTGTCCCACTTAAAATTCAGAGACAGAAATACATTATGTCCTCACAGGCTAACAGCTGCTGGTTTTGCTGTTGTGTACTCATTCAAGAGGAGCAAGCTTTTGTTACCTACACTGGAGAGAAGTCCAGCATTGCCAACAGACATGAAGCAAATTTGAATAATCCAGATATAAAGGGTCATATTGAACACTACACAAAGGAAAAAGGTCATTAAATATTCAGCAAGTTCTGACATTTAATGTCCAGTAGCTGTGAATATGAAGAAGAATCTCACATCAAATCCTGAGCAGATAAGGGGATTACAAAATTACAAGCCAACATTTCAAAAGAGACAGCAGGGTAAAACTGCCACAACCAGCTTTTCTTCAGAAAATTTTCTTTATCATCTTTTGAAAGTATTTTAATGGGTGTCTTGGTAACAGAAGGTAGAGACTGCAGAATTACCGAATGCCTTCTATGCATCAGTCTTTACTGCTCAGAATGGCCCTCAGGAATCCCAGACCTCAGAGGTTAGAGATGGAAAACCTCCCCCTGGTTGAATAGAACAGGATTATGAATAGACTAGACAGACTTGCACCTATAAATCTATAGGACCTGATGGGATGAATCAAAGGGTACTGAGGGAGCTGGCAGATGTTGGCTCTGCTGCTCTCCATCATCTTTGAAAAATCATGGAAATGCGTGAAATGCCTGATGACTGGAGGAAGGCCAAGGTCACTCAGAAAGGGAAAGGAGGACCTGGGAAACTCAGCCAGTCAGCCTCACCTCCATTCATGGAAAAGTGATTGAAGAGGTCATTCTGGAGGTCATCACCAAGCATGTAGAAGAAAAGAAGGTCATCAGGAGTAGTCAGTGTGAATTCACCGAGCGTAAATCTTGCTTGACCAATTTTATAGCCCTTTATGGTGACATGGCAAATCCGGTCAATGAGGGAAGACCAGTGGATGCTATCTATCTTGACTTCAGCAAGGCTTTTGAGACTGTCTGCCGCTCGATCCTCATAGGTAAACTTAGGATTCGTGGGTTACATGAACAGACAGTGAGCTGGTGTCATGGTTTAAGCCCAGCCAGTAACTCAGAACCGCTGCTCACTCACTCCTCCCCTTTCTTCCCTCCCCCGCACCAACAGGGATGGGGAAGAGAACTGAAAGACGGTAAATCCCACGGGTTGAGATAAGAACAGTCCAATAACAAAGGTACCATACAAAACTATTACTACTACCACTAACAATAATAATGATAAAGTTGAAATACCAAGAGAAGACAACATAAAACTAAAACAGGAAGGGAAAAAAATTTCCAATAAACACAAGAGATACACAATACAGTTGCTCACCACCTGCCAAACGATACCCAGCCCAACCTGAGCAGGGATCTGGGCCTCCCGAGTAACTCCCCCCAGTTTATATACTGGGCATGACATGCTGTGGTATGGAATACCCGTTTGGCTGGTTTGGGTCAGGTGTCCTGTCTCTGCTTCCTCCTGGCTTCCTGTGGCCCTCCTCTTTAGCAGAGCATGAGACTGAAAAGTTCTTGATCAGAGTAAGCATTACTTAGCAACAACTAAAAATATCAGTGTGTTACTAGCACTGTTCCCAGATGAAAGTCAAAACCAGCACTGCACTAGCTACTAGGAAGGAAGGAAGGAATTAACTGCTACAGCTGAACTCAGGCAATCCATATCACCAGTAAAGTCTTGATGTTTTTTTTTAATCACAGAATCATTAGGGCTGGAAAGGACCTTTGGAGATCAGATAGCCCAACCCCCCTGCCAAGGCAGGACACCGTAGAGCAGGTTGCAGAGGAATGCTTCCAGGTGGGTTCTGAATGTCTCCAGAGAAGGAGATGCCACAACCTCCCTGGGCAGCCTGTTCCTGTGCTTTGCCACCCTCAATGTAAAGAAGTTCTTTCTCACGTTGAGGTGAAACTTCTTGTGGTTTAGTTTATGGCCATTGCTCCTGATCTGGTTGCTGGGCAGCACTGAAAAGAGTCTGGCACCATCCTCCCAGCACCCACCTTTGAGATACTTAGATGCATGAATGAGATCCTCTCTCAGTCCACTCTTCTCTACACTAAACAGGCCCAGCTCCTGCAATCTCTCCTTGTAAGAAAATGCTCAAAAGACCTGATCATCCCTGTGGCCTTCTGCTGGACCCTTTCCAGTAGCTCCTTGTCTGTCTTGTACTGAGGAGACCAGAACTGGACACTGTACTCCAGATGTGGCCTCATCCCGGTCATAGAATCATAGAATGGTTTGGGTTGGAAAGGACTTTAAGATCGTCTAATTCCAACCCCCTGCCATGGGCATGGGTGCCTCACACCAGACCATGTTGCCCAAGGCTGTGTCCAACCTGGCCTTGAACACTGCCAAGAATGAAGCATTTATCACTTCTTTGGGCAGCCTGTTTCAGTGCCATACCACCCACACAGAAAAGAGCTTCCTTATATCTAACCTGAATTTCCCCTGTTTAAGTTTAAATGAATTACCCCTTGTCCTACTGCTACAGTCCCTGATGAAGAGTCCTTCTCTGGTATCCCTGTAGTCCCTCTTCAGATACTAGAAGGTTGCTATGAGGTCCCCATGCAGCCTTCTCTTCTCCAGGCTCAACACACCCATACTACTACTGACACTAATAATAATAATAATAATGATAAGGGATACCCCTTTGGCTAGTTCGGGTCAGGTGTCCTGTCTCTGCTTGCTCCCAGCTTCCCATGTCCCTCCTCACTGACAGAGTATGAGAGACTGAAAAGTCCTTGATCGGGGTAAGCACTATTTTGCAGCAACTAAAACATCAGTGTGTTATCAGCGTCGTTCTCAGACTAAAGCTGAAAACACAGCACTGCACCAGCTACTAAGAAGAAGAAAAATAACTGTTACAACTGAATCCAGGACAGGTGGATTGAGAACTAGCTGAATGGCAGAGTTCAGAGGGCTGTGATCAGTGGAGTAGGATCCCGTTAGAGACCTGTAGTCAGTGGTGCTCCCCAGAGACTGATACTGGATCCAGCCTTGTTCAACTCGTTCATCAAGGGCCTGGATGAAGGGCTAGAATGTACCCTCAGCAAGTTTACCAATAATACGAAGCTGGGGGAGTGGCTGATACACCTGAAGGCTATTACTGCCATTCAGTGGGACCTAGATAGGGTGGAGATTTGGGCTGAGGTTCTCAATGACTTCTTTGCCTCAGTCTTCACCAGCAAGTGCTCTAGCCCCACCACCAAAGTCCCGGAAGACAGATGGAAGGACTGTGAGAATGAAGACCTTAGGCCTGCTGCAGGAGAGAATGAGGTTTGAGATCATCTTAGGAACCTGAACATGATCCATAGGACCTGATGAAATCCACAGGTCCTGAAGGAGATGGCAAATGAAGCTGCTAGGCACTGTCTATCATATCTGAAAAATCGTGGCAGTTAGGTGAAGTTCCTGAAGAATGGATAAAGGGAAATATAACCCCCATTTTCAAGAAGGGGAAAACGGAAGACCGAGGAAACTACAGACAAGTCAGTCTCACCCCTGTGCCTGGCAGGATCATGGCGCAGATTCTCCTGGAAACCATACTAGTGCACATGAAAAACGAGGTGGTTGATGACACCCGTGTGCTGGGCTGCATCAAAAGAAGCATGATCAGCAGGTCGAAGGACATGATACTGCCCCTCTCCTCTGCTCTCGTGAGACCCCACTTGGAGCTCCGTGTGCAGTTCTGGTGTCCTGAACATAAAAAAGACATGGAGCTGTTGAGCAAGTCCAGAGAAGGGCCACGAGAATAAGCAGGCTGGAGCACCTCACATATGAAGCCAGGCTGAAAAACTGGGTTTGCTGAGCCTTCAGAAGAGAAGACTGCATGTGGACCTCATAGTAAGGAAGACTGATGGGGCTCTGGTGGAGCCATGTCATTACATACAGATCTACTGACATCTGTCAAGAGTCAGCCACAATGCAGATAAGCATGATATAGTTGATACAACATACTCCTTTTGAAAAAACTATTTTGATAGAATCCCTCATCAAAAACTCTTAAATTAGCTAAGCTCTCACACAGTATGGGGGAAAGACCTCCTGTGAATAAGTACCAAAACAGAACACAGAAATCGAAGGGTAAAATGAAAATGACGGCTTTTTCAGCAGCACCTCAAGGACCTCTTCTGCAGTCAACAAAAGAAAAAATCAAATAAATAGGGAAGGACACGGTAGAGAATAACAACACAAAACTCCTAAGGAGCAAAGAAGAAGATAATTCAGATATTTAAATATTTAAAACTATAGACAATTATTTGGAGTTGTTTACATTTCCTTTTACAACATGAAATACTCCTTCAACTACCTTTTTTTAGCAAGTAGGATTAAATGTTAAATCAAGATCACATGGTTTATTCAGGCTCTGGAAACATTTATACATCTTCAAAACAAATTCTTGTAGGGCTTGGTCTATGATGATAACTGTGAGAGCTAGTTTATTTTTATAGACTGTTGCTAAAGCACTGGTGGACTAAAAATAAGTTCTGTCAAACGATGATACTGTATTCTCAATCTATAACAAACAAATACTTTCTATAGATCATCCAAATCAGGAGAGTGAAAATGAACTGTTATTTCTGAGAAATAATAAATAAGGACCTCGTAAAGATAGAAACATAGAATAGTTAGGGTTGGAAATGACCTTAAGATCATCCAGTTCCAACTCCCCTGCCATTGGCAGGGACACTTTGCTCTAAACCATATCACCCAAGGCCTCGTCCAAACTGGCCTTGAACACTGACAGGGATGGAGCATTCACAACCTCCCTGGGCAACCTATTCCAGTGCCTCACCACTCTTACAGGAAAGAATTTCCTCCTTATATCCAATCTAAACTCCCCCAGTTTAAGTTTTAATCCATTACCCCTTGTCCTATCAGTACAGTCCCTAATGAAGAGTCCATCCCCAGCATCCCTATAGGCCCCCTTCAGATACTGGAAGGCTGCTATGAGGTCTCCACACAGCCTTCTCTTCCCCACGTTGAAGAGCCCCAACTTTCTCAGCCTATCTTCATATGGGAGGTGATCCAGTCCCCTGATCATCCTCGTGGCCCTCCTCTGGTCTTGTTCCAACAGTTCCATGTCCTTTTTATGTTGAGGACACCAGAACTGCACGCAATACTCCAAGTGGTCTCATGAGAGCAGAATAAAGGGGCAGGATCACCTCCTTCAACCTGCTGATCACAATTCTTTTGATGCAGCCCAGGATACGGTTGGCTTTCTGGGCTGCAAGTACACACTGCCGGCTCATGTTCATTTTCTCATCAACCAGCATGCCCAAGTCCTTCCACACAGGGCTGCTCTGAATCTCTTCTCTGCCGAGCCTGTAGCTGTGCCTGAGATTGCTCCGACCCAGGTGTAGGACCTTGCACTTGGCATGGTTAAACTTCATGAGGTCGGCATCAGACCACCTCAAAAGCATGTCAAGTTCCCTCTGGATGGCATTCCTTCCCTCCAGTGTATCAACCGAACTACACAGCTTGGTGTCATTTGCAAACTTGCTGAGGGCGCACTCAATCCCACTGTCCATGTCACCAACAAAGATGTTAAACAAGACCGGTCCCAACATCCATCCCTGAGGGACACCGCTCGTTACTGGTCTCCAGCTGGACATTGAGCCATTGACCACAACTCTTTGTGTGCAGCCATCCAGCCAGTTCTTTATCCACTGAGTGGTCCATCCATCAAATTGATGTCTCTCCAATTTAGAGACAAGGATGCTGTGTGGGACAGTGTCAAACGCTTTACACAAATCCAGGTAGATGACATCAACTGCTCTACCGCTGTCCATCAGTTCTATAGCCCCATCATAAACGGCCACCAAATTGGTCAGGCAGGATTTCCCCTTGGTGAAGCGACGCTGGCTGTCACCAAGCACCTTGTTGATTTTCATGTGCCTTAGCATGCCTTCCAGGAGAATCTGCTCCAAGATTTTGCCAGGCACAGAGGTGACACTGACTGGTCTGTAATTCCCTGGGTCATCCATTTTCCCCTTATTGAAAATGGGGGTTATATTTCCCTTTTTCCAGTCGTCGGGAACTTCACCTGACTGCCATTATTTTTCAGATGTGATGGCCAGTGGCTTAGCAACTTCATTTGCCAGCACCTTCAGGACCCGTGGATGGATTTCATCAGGACCCATGGACTTGTGCACGTTCAGATTTTTAAGATGGTCTCAAACCAGTTCCCCTCCTACAGTGGGCCCAAGGTCTTCATTCTCACAGTCCGCCTTCCAAGACTTGGGTGGTGCGGTCAGAGCCTTTGCCAGTGAAGACCGAGGCAAAGAAGTCATTCAGAACCTCAGCCTTCTCCAAATCCTGTGTAGCTTCACCCGAGAGCTTCCTGAGGGGGCCTACATTCTCCCTAGTCTGTTTTTTATTTGCTATGTACTTGTAGGATCCATTCCTGTTATCCTTAATATCCCCAGCCAAGTTTAGTTCTAACTGGTCCTTAGCTTTCCTAACCTGGTCCCTAGCTTCCCGAACAACACCCCTGTACTCTTCCCAGGCCGCCTGTCCTTGCTTCCACTTTCTATAAGACTCTTTTTTCATCTGAATTTTCCTCAGGAGCTCCTTATACATCCAAGGAGGTCTCCTGGCCCTCCTGCTGCACTTCCTTGTAGTTGGGATGCAACACTCCTGAGCTTGTAGCAGGTGATCCTTGAAGACCAACCAAGAGTCTTGGGCCCCCCTGCCCTCTTGGGCTATATCCCATGGAACCTTACTAAGCAGGTTCCTGAAGAGGCCAAAATCTGCTCTCTTGAAATCTAGGGCAGTGAGCCTGCTGCACACTCTTCTCACTGTCCTAAGGATCTCAAATTCGACTATCTCGCGGCTGCTGCATCCAAGGCTGCCCTGCAGTGCCACATTTCCAACAAGCCCTTCCCTGTTGGTGAGCATGAGGTCAAGCATGGCACCTCTCCTTGTCAGTTCTTCTATTACTTGCAGAAGGAAGTTGTCTTCCACACAATCGAGGAACCTCCTGGATTGCTTGTGCCAGGCCGTACTGTCATTCTAACAGATGTCAGGGTGGTTGAAGTCACCCATGAGAACGAGGGCCTGTGAGCGTGAGGCTTTTCCTATCTGCCTATAGAGTGCTTCATCCACAGATTCCTCTTGATCAGGTGGTCTATAACATATCCCCACAGTAATGTCTCCCATCGCTGTTTTCCCTTTAACCCTGACCCACAAGCTCTCTGTTAACTGCTCACCTGTCCCCAGACATAGTTCCATACACTCCAGCCTATCCCTAACATAAAGGGCAGCTCCCCCTCTGCACCTGCCAGGCCTGTCTTTTCTAAAGAGTCTGTAACCTTCCATTCCAATACTCCAGTCCTAGGAGCCATCCCACCATGTTTCTGTGATGCCTATAATATCATAGTCCCATAGACGAGCACACATCTCTAATTCCTCTTGTTTGTTCCCCATGCTATGGGCATTTGTATATATGCATCTGAGCTGAGCTCCAAATGAAGCCGGCTCATTGGCTGGAGCAGCTGGAATATCTCTGCTTTGGTCCAAGCATTTATTATAGGTGCTGGCAACTGACTGGGAGTGTTGGGATGGAATGATGCCCCCCTCCCCAAACACATCTAGTTTAAAGCCTCCTTAACCAGTCTGGTAAGCCTCCTACCAAAATTGCTCTGACCCTTCTTTATCGGACCCGCTCCACTAGCCCCCGCTAGACCTGGCCTACAAACTTGGGTCCCATGTTCAAGACACCCAAACCCCTGAATGTGACACCACCCTTTTAACCATTTATTAACCTGGCTAATCCTCCTAGGTTTTTTAGGTCCTCCCCTGTATCCTGGAGAATAGATGCGAAGACAATCTGAGCTCCAGAGCCTTTAACCACCTCTCCCAGGGCTCTGTAGTCCTTCTTTATGTTCCCCAGGCTACTACTATCTATATCCCTAGCACCCACATGTATCACCAGAAGTGGGTAATAGTCCGTGGGGTTTACCAGAGCAGGCAGCCTCTCTGCCACATCCCTGATCCGTGTCCCTGGTAGGCAACACACCTGCCTTGAGACCGGGTCAGGCCGACAGACGAGTGCTTCTGTCCCTTTCAAAGTAGAATCCCCTACTACTACGACCCGCTGCTTTTTCCTGGCAGCACCAGTAGAAATCTTCTTTACTAGTGCATCAGCCGGCTGTTTCTGGCACAAGTGCGTTTCCTCATGAGCCCCCTGCAGGACAGCAAAGCGGTTCTGCGTGGGGGCAACAGGTTCAGGAGAAAGTCCCCTGCTTTTAATTGTCCTTTTCCTCCTTTTTTTGTTGTTTTTTTTTTTTTTTTGTCACCAATTCCCAGCTTCGAGAGTTAACAACCCCCTTTCCTGCATGAGCTACAGGGGACGCTTGAGGACTCTGTACAGTTTGGGCCGGGAGCAAGCATTCTTGTTTTCTCTCAGCTACCCTGACATCTTGTAGCCTATTAATAGCTTCCTGCAGCTCAGTCACCTGATGCAGGAGAGCCTCCACCAGGGAGCACCCAGTGCAGCCCTGCCCATTGTGTACCTTTGCCTCACCAGACCAGTGCAGGCACTCTCTACACCCCGAAGTCTGCACTGCAGACTCCCCTCTCATCGTCTCTGTCTGAGTGCCTATGGTGGCCACCACTGGGGCAGCCAGAGCAGAGCT